>NW_027505821.1:0-112724 GCF_021521415.1 Bidens hawaiensis
TATTTTCCCGGGGCGGAAGCATGTTACTACTGAAATGTTTAAGTACATACTGAACGCATGGATTTGCGTGGATTTATATATATATTTTATTGTACGGGAATCGTACAGAAATGTACTAAGATGGTAATTGTCTGAGTTGCTAACATTCTAAGGCCCCGGAACACGAGTGATTAACTGAAAGCCTGGTAGAGTGTGGATAGTACTATTGGTCTGACAAACCCAACTGGTCCGGCATGGATTTGCTGATGTTTCCCAGCCAGTTGCACATGTCTATTCTGGGTGTTATATATATTTTGCTATGTAATGTTAGACATAGCGGTTTGGGGCAGTTCCGTGGACGGGGGATATGTCACGGGTCCGTGGGCGGGGGAGATGCCACGGGGATTGTGTGTGATAGTCAGAGGTTTCACTTGTGGGCTCAGCATAATTACATCGATAATAATATTATTTTATGATAATGATTTATCATGGTTTACTCGAATTGTGAAACTCACCAACTATTCGTAGTTGACCCGTTTTCTCACATGCTTTTCAGGTACAATTAAGATGAAGTGATTGCTTACGTGCTAAGTGCTTGATGTGTGTAAGATTTGCGTGCAGGGATGTTAGGATACATTATAACAAATAGAATTGTGTAGCGTATTGTATGATGCGTGTATCACCTAGACGGTAATGAGTTACAAGATAATGTAATTTGAAGTATATTAATGTATTCAGTTTTCTTTATAAACAATGTGGTTGATATCAGAGGTGTCTGTTGCATCCCGTTTACGTTTCCGCTGCGGTTGCGGGGTGTTACAGAAAGTCACTCCAAACTCAAGTTCAAAATCAGAATCCACTGCCTAATACTCAAAGGGATAATCAAACTCCACTCCAGATGGCCATGTGATTCTCAATATGGATGGTGACGTATGTTTCGTAGCAGGAGGTAGTAGTTCCTCAAAACCTCAAACCACAACTGGTAACTTCTCATCCAGTGCTACAAGCAAGAACTACTCACATATGCCTATGAGTGTGAAATCAGCTGAACAGCAGTTCGCTCTCTATGCCTCCTTCATTGCATCTTATGAGAATTACATCAAAGGAAAAATAGTTGACCCTGCAACGTTGGATGAAGACTTATGATCAGATAGACGCTGACGATCTGGAGGAAATGGATCTGCAGTGGCAGATGGCAATGATAGTAAGAAGGGGTTAAGATATTTATGAAGAAAACTGGGTAGAAAGTTTGTTGGAGAAAGACCGGGGTTTGATAAGTCAAAAGTTCGTTGTTACAATTGTCAACAAAATGGTTACTTTGCTAAAGAATGTACAAATGAGAGAGTCGAACGAAGCCAGAACAGGCCTGCTCAACAGAATGGGGTGGTAATGAAAATAAGGCAATGGTATCTCAACAGAACAGTGGATACAACTGGAATATACAAGTTGAGGAGGTGTTCAAACAAGCAAATCTGGTAAGCATTGAAACTGGAGGAAGTGAGAGAGAGACGGGGGAAGATCAAGCATACATGGCAGAAGTGAACGATCAACTCTCAGAGGTAAGTTCTGACTCTCATTGTGAACAATGTGAAAAACTGTCTGATCAATTGAAAACATTAAATGATCATTTTGTTAGTTGGGACACTCAATTTAAAAACTTAAAAGAAGAACATCACTATTCTAAAACTAAATAAAATAGTTACTCGGTAAAAATAAAAGCCAGTGAAAAGGATATCAGAAGTCTTAAAGCCACTCTAGCTGAAAAAATACAAGTAATTGATCTTAGTTACGAAGTGTTAGAAGAAAAGACCAAACTAATTGCTGAAAAAGATAAACAGATAGCTGATTACCAGGTAAAAGTGGTGGAACTAAACAGAAAAATTGAACAATTTAGAAATTCTTCTGCAATGTTAGACCACATCATAAGTGTTCAACGTTCCCCGGTTAACAAAGGGGGAATTGGATTCTCTGAAGTTCCACCACCATACAACAATAATTATACTTATGATACGAGTAATCAGCAATCTGCAAATGTTGAAATTAGTCAGACAGTTCCCATAAAAGTTTCTGCTAAAGAAACTGAAGTTAATAAGAGTGAAACAAGTAAGACAAGTTCAAATGTCACAAGTTCTATCTCTAGTTCTGTGTCGTCAAATTCGGACAAAACGTCAGAATCGGATGAGATAGAAGAAAAGGTTGTGTTACTAAAACGGGGGGAGGACTATAAGCTTGATGAAAAGAAATCTTCCCTAAATCCGTTCGTCCCACCATATGTTAGACAAACGGGTAGTAATGCAACCTCGACATCTGCTACAACTTTTGAGACGAAAGTTCAAAATAACCAAAATAGTGCGAACAGAAGTTGTTTTAGATGCAACAGGATAGGACATCTGGTCGCTGACTGTCCTCTGAAACAGAGGAAATCTAGGAATATGAGGCCTACCAAAACTGAGAATAAAACGAATAATAATTATGATGCTGGTAAGAATGTGAACACACCAACTTTCAATCATCGGACTAATCCAAGATTCAAAGAAACCAGTCTCGTTTTTTTTCAAGTTAATTACCAAACCAACTATTATAATTCAGTTAAATCAAGAAGGTTTGGATGGCTTCATAGCCAGTCATCTAGAAGTTTCCCTTTCAGATCTTACAGAAACTCTCCTCAAACTGACTTTGGGCAACCAAGGTACTGGATGCCGGATAACAGGTTTAATCAACCTAAGACCAGAAGGTCTTGGGTCCCCAGATTTTAATCTATTTCTTTAATTGTGCAGGGGAACAGTCGAACAGGGCTGTAAACAATATGTGGGTTGTTGACAGTGGCTGTTCCCGGCACATGACTTGGTACAAGAAATTGTTACGTGATTGGAAGGCTGTACATGGAGGATGAGTTGTGTTTGTCAGAGAAAGTGGAAAGAGTATTTCAGGCTTTGATATGGAAGAAAGGATGGACAATCAGATGCAAATTGTCGAAGAAGAGAGTCTCACGCATAACTCAAAGGTTCAAGATAAAAGACAACCCGTGGATTGTGCTGAGAAGGAATTAATCGCGCTCGAAAAGGTTGATTCTCTGGATAATTTTGCCGATCTTTTTACAAAAGCGTTTGATCGATCCCGTTTTCAAAACCTTGTTGAGCTAAATGGGATGACCAATCCCGAGTAACCTTGTTTTCCTTGTGTTTTCTTAAAAAAAAAAACATCACTATCGCTTATAATTATGTCGGTTGCTCAAGTCTGAAGGACATATTCCATGAATATGTTTGGTCCTTTCATCTACTTGTAGATTGTAAGAATAGCCATTAGCCAGATGACTGAAAGCGACTGGAGCGGGTTTACGATGGGTTTTTATTCTTTCGCTTAAAATTAGTCGTTCATACTTAGTTAGAAGGACACATACTCGTATGTGGTCGGTCCGGCTGATCCATTGGATCTTCAGGATAGCCGTTTACCTAAAGACTTTGACTTGATCGGGGCGCTAGAATTTAAAATTTTTTTTGGAGAGATGATATAATTTTTCCTGTCTTTAACTTCACAAGAAGTTTCTTTAATGATGTTAAATGAAAATTGATCCAACCTTAGAAAGTGATAGATAAACTAATTTTGTGTGCCTAACTGGTGAAATAATTAGGCCTAAAAGACTCTAGAACAGTCATTGTATGTTATGGTAGCTTTCTATGGTGCGTAAAAGTTGAAGTGATACACACTAAATCTACTCGATTTACTGTGGAGAGTCATTTTGAGCTGTGTATGTCTCCATATACATCTCTCCGAATGATAGGCAGAAAAGTGATTACCCAGTCATACACGAGCCCGTGAGTGTTCTGATTCCCGCGAAGTTATTGTTATGTTTCTGCAGTGATCCAGATTCGGGACTTGCAGTTGTATTATTATTGTAAAAAAAAATACTTATTATTATTATTATCGTTAAGCCTGATGAAGATTATATGTTTACAAATATCAAGAAAGAGGCAAGAAAGCATAATTCAAAGTATGAGAGAGTTCGGGGAAGATGAATTGGAAAGTTTGACATGTGAATATTTATTGATCAGACACTATTGGTCGAAGTCAACTCGGGGTGACTTGGGAAAGCCAAATACGCCTTGAGAATAGATAGGAGGCATCACAATCTCTCATGTGATTTCCATCTAAATTTTGAGCTTAATTGAACCTAATCCGTATCACAGAAGCAATGAAAACCATACTAAGTTTTATACCTGCCTACAACCTGTTTCTCTATGTCATAATACCGCTGAACATGGATCTGTGTGACAGCCTCTTAATCAGCATGATTCCTGTTAGGATCTTTTCTAAAAACATGCAGGGTTCCTTCATGACTGAAATTTGATCCCGTCTGTTATATTGATTTCGTTCTGTATTATTTTATTTTCTTGTTTTGTTTGTGTTTAAAATAAAGCTTGGGTTACTCTTAAAAATCAGACTTTGGTCAAAATTGGTCAAACCATTTTTACTCTTAAAACCCTCGGCGAATTTACTCTCAGAATCAACCTTGATTAACCTGGTTTTGTTCACTGGTTAAGGATATTTCTCATATGCCGTTTGCGTTTGGTACTTCTCTGATGGATTCCGAGCGGATTGTGTCTCTGGGTGAGACTAGTTGCAAGGCTGATAAGCTGAGGACAAAGAAGAGACAAGACAGAGACGATGATCCCAATGCATCGAAAGGTGCAGGTGGTGAGCTACCAAGAACTTCACAATCTCTTGGGGCTTCCACATCTCAGGGGGAGTCCTCTGTTCCGGTCTGACTTAGAGGAAGGTGAGATACTGGAGGATAATGTGTTGGGTGATTATGCCTCAGTTTGCAATGAAAATTATGCCTTAAGATGCGTTGAAGGATCCCAAGTGGTGGTATGTCAACTGCCAGACTGCTGAAGCTACGATGGAAGTTGCTCAAAGATATGAAGTACCAGAGGGTGGTCTCTGTCTATGTAAGACTGGGGTGTTCATGCTTGAAGACGGTGGGTACGTGTTTTTAGGATTACGAGACACGAGAAAGAAGATAGAGATACGAAGCTACTGCCAAGGGGGGAGTCTGTTGGTGCATGATGCCAGTAATTCAGTATCTCGTGTTTATCTGTGTTTGTAATCGTTTTAAATTGTTCGTTTTGTGTTGAACTTGGTCTTATAGGTTCGCCTTTATGTTTAGCGAACTTTTTGAGCGAAGTTATGATAACTTCGCCTAGCCTGTTGGGCGAAGTTATCATATTATATAAACTGTAACTTCGGCATATGTAGACACAACTTTGGACGGCCGTTTTATAACACTTGTGTTACGTGTTGGTTTTCGCTTTGCAATATATCAAGTATTATCTTTTGTTCTCGTGTGTTTGTTCATATTCAACGTCTCAACACTCGTATCGTATACGTGGGGATTTCGAACCCTCGTTTTACGAGATACTCCTGTGTAGATCCGGCTGGGAACCTACATCGAATAACCACCACCATTTGTTCTTTTTTTAGATACGTCAGTTGATTCATCAACAATTAAAGAGAAGTAATCTTCACCAAGATCTTCATAAAATTGTTTTAATACTTCTTAAGCAAAACAATGTTTAAGATCTTGTTGAATTTTTGGACTTGTCATTTGACTATTACCGGGTGCATTCCCCTAATATAACCTTACCTAGGGATTCATTTAGTTCACCTATTAGTTCTAATATTTCCAAGAAATTTCTTTTGTTTAATGAATCTTTTGATTCATCATGTCCATGAAACGATAATCCTTGATTCAATAATTTTTTTGAAAGACTGTTGAAGCACCTAATCTAAGTCGGTTTTCACACCTTTACTTTTCATTACCCTTCCCAAAGGCGGCTCCTATCGATTTTTGTTTTGTTAACCAAATCATCACAGTTCTTCAAACATTTGTTGTTCAAGCTATTAACGTCACCCTCATGTTTGTATGTTTTTCCGGTTTTTATACCCCTGGGAAATATACGTGTCTTTATGATCTCCGAAGTACCCCCCTAAACAGGGTAGCAATATAAGCAATACACATGGTCATTTTTTATACTTAACTCTAACTATCCCGGTATGAGCATCATACCAACTTTCACAAAACGTCTAAACTCTTCACCGACATTCTTTTGTGGGAATTCTATAGATCTTGGTTGACATGGTCCTCTATGTATGTACGTCCTTCTAATCTCATCTCGTTGATTAACATTATATGCTGAGATTGGTTTCCAATCAGCAGGATCCGAAGGAAGGGTATCCACATCAACATATACTGGAGTTTTAGTAGATGATTTTCCACCTTTCATTATGAGAAATCGTTCCATAATATCACTCATAATTCTTGTTTTAAAATCAAAATTAATCATTATAATCTAAAGTTCAATAGTTCATAAATCATAACTAATAATAACTTGTAACTAATTTGTAAAGTTCTTTCAAAAATCAAAATTCAAAATTCAAACCCTAGATTTTTCAAACAATGAGAGCCAAGAGGCAAGAAAGAAGAGAAGAAGAAAAAAATTACAGGGTAGGAGGAATGGTGGAGGATCCTGGCACCGGGAGTCGGAAGTGGGGGAGCTCGACGACTTTTGGTTTCTGCCTTTCTGGTGATCTGATCGCTTTTGCTCCTCACGTTGTTTACTTTACTTTTTCTTTTTTAATTAGCTTTAATTAAAATTATATGGGTTAGGTATTTGGGCTTGTTTAAACATGGACTCATAGATAATGGGCTAATGGCTTTGACACTTGAGCTAAGTTGTTTGTGAACTAACGAATTATGGTGGGCGATTCAAAATTTTTATGTGGGGGCGCTCGAGATTTTAGCATATATATAACACTAAAAAAAATTAATGTGGGCGGCCGCCCCCCTTCGGCTTCCTAATAGGTGCGCCCATGAGCTAAGTTGTTTATGAACTAATGAAATGTGGGCGGGCGATTGAAAATTTTTATGGGGGGGGGGGGGGGCTCGGGATTTTAGCATATATATAACACTAAAAAAATTAAGGTGGGCGGCCGCCCCCCCCCCCCCCCCCCTTGGCTTCCTAATAGGTCCGCCCATGCCGACCAGTGAACTAGTAATGTCACCGTTCATTTTCCGATCCGGTTATGAAAACATTGTTTCTCATACTTCTTATATTTGTTAACTTTTATAGAATAACTCAGCCCCTAATTAATAAAGAATTATAGATATAAACCTTCACATAATCAAAATCTATTAAATCACATAGTATGCCCACTATACTAATCTTTATTCCTAAAATTACACATTTGTGTACCGAGGAACTCGAGCCCTCATCACTTAGGATGGAACATCACTTCGTATATACGACTTGATACCGAAAAGGCTTACTATAATTACTTTCAATAAATTTCCCATGTGGGTGTAGTCCAACCAACTAATCGTGTGAAGCAAGTTACTCTATTTTCCTTGTTTTTCTTATATGCTTCTCATTCACTAGAGGGGACTGATATGGGGATAAAGTAGTTGGCACAAAATTATATGCAAACTAACTTTTATTCCCCGTATTACAGGGTTTTTTTTTTCATTATTCGTTTATAATATTTATATATATATATTTTATTTTAATTTTATTTATTGTATAAAAGTTAATATATACTTAGTATTTGATGATGAAATGGGTTCCTAAATAAATGAGATGTTATAACCCGATTTAAAAACTATTTGGCTTTGGTGAGACCCATGGCCCACTTTTTTTACTATAAAATTGTTTTGAAATTATAAATAATACATATTTTTTTAAAGAAATCAGATAAGGGGTTTTTTTACATCATTCTTTTCCAATATTTATATCTTTTTATGGATTTTAGACAGAATTACAAATTTTGTCCTTTAAAAAAAGCCAAATTACGGTTCGTGTCCTTTTTTTAGTTTCTTTGCAGGCGGTGTACTTTAAACATTTTTCCCTACACGTTATGTCATTTACGATAACTAGGTTAGAAAAACTCAGTTAAATGCCTTCACGTGAGGCGCATGTGCTAGGCATGTGAGGGCAATATAGTAATTTCATACCTTAATATAATATTGTAGTAATAATAAACTTAAAATGAAATTAAAAGACTCATGCCCCATATAGCCCCATCATGACATCATCTTATCACCAAACACCCTCAGTCCTCACACCTTGACGACCTGTTTTAAACATGCATCTGGTGATTGTCTTCATCACCAACAAAACAGAATATCATCATCATCTTATCTTATTTGTTACCACAGCCACCAACTGCAACCTATCCGCACCAACCCCCATCTGATTTTCCTCAACATTTATAAACCCCAATCAAACCAACACACAAATCGGCTTATTTTTGCAAAACCAAAATTGGATCGAGAATATCGACCATATGAACTAATCATAATCAATTTGTTTCCTCGACAACTATAACCCCCAATCCCGTGCGACAAAGAACAAGAAAATGAAGATGAAGGAGTTTGCGGTGGCGGTGGACGAATTTAAAAAACCATAAAAAGCCCAAATCACAGATAAGTGAAAAGCCCAAATCACTGAAAACTTCCATGGTTTGCGGTGGTGGTGGACATTAATTTAAGTGTTCATGTTGGGTTTGGGTGTGTTGACGCCGGAGTTGCAGGTTCAAGCGGCGTAAGTCGAAAGGGTATGGAGGTGGTGAAAGCCCCAAATCACAGTTGCAGATCTGTGAAAGTGACGGTGGTTGCAGATCTGTGAAACACCAAAAATCGTCGGAATCTTCCAATGAATTCCCAGCGTGAAGGCCGTGGCGGTGCTTTGTAGTTGATGAAAAGAATAATATAGGCGATGACGATGTTCTTTTTCATACTTGTAGGGAATGCATATAAAAAGACCAAAAAGCCCTCACGTGCGACTCAGGTGACAAAATTTAACTGAGTTTTTCTAACCCAGTTAGCGTAAAGGACATAATGTGTACAAAAAAATGTTTAAAGTACACCACCTGCAAAGAAATTTAAAAAAGGACACGAACCGTAATGGCTTTTTTTAAAGAACAAAATTTGTAATTCTGTATGGATTTTATATATATTGTAAGGAAGCTACTAATATACTTAGGATTTGATGATGAAATGGTTTCACAAATAAACGATATGTTATAACCCGATTTAAAAGCAATATGAGTTTGGTGAAACCCGTGACATGCTTAATTTTTTACTATAAATTTTTTTCTTATAATTTCAAATAGGAAAAATGGTTTTTATTGGTCCAAACCTTTTCATTTTTGCTGGCGCTGGTCCCAACTTTCATTTTGGCTGGCAACGGTCCCAACTTCAACATTCGTTGCTTCCACCAGTCCGCGACTGACGGAGCACTAACTCCGTTATGTTTTTGCTTACGTGTCAATCTGAGTTGTCAAAAACATATTACGTGGCAGCACCGTGGATTATTGGTTTAGGAAAAATGGTTTTTATTGGTCCCAAATTTTTCATTTTTGCCGGCGCTGGTCCCAACTTTCATTTTGGCTGGCAACGGTCCCAACTTCAACATTCGTTGCTTCCACCAGTCCGCGACTAACGGAGCACTAACTCCGTTATGTTTTTGCTTACGTGTCAATCTGAGTTGTCAAAAACATATTACGTGGCAGCCACCGTGGATTATTGGTTTATTACGTGGCAGCCACCAGAACCCTAACTCTTCAACGCTCACTCAAAACCACCGGATCCGCCCTCTCCGTCTTCGCTTCCGGCGAACCCCTCGCTGTCGCCGACCAAACTCCCGCCGTCCTCCTCCCCACCCCTTCCTCCACCTCCACCAAACCCCCTTCACACACAAACACCACTGAGTCGCCACACAACACACATAGAAAGAGAGAATGACGAAGTTCGATCCATGGCCTGTATTCTTCAAGCGAGAGTTCAACCGAAACTGGCCGTTCCTCGTTAGATTTGCCATCACCGGCACCATCATCACCAAATTCTCCCTTGGTCGTACCGGTACGCATCCAATTCCTCTTCAAATCAGATTTGATTTAAACAGGTTCATTGATTTAAAACAGGTTCATTGATGGAGGTTAACGGCGGCTGCCGGAACCGATCTGGGTTTTGAGCTAGCAACAGATGGAGACCGGGTCGATGGCGCTGGCGGTGGTGGTGGGGGTTGGTGGCGGTGGAATGAAGGGGGTTTGGTGGAGGTGGAGGATGACGGCAGTTTGGTCGGCGACAGCGAGGGGTTCGCCGGAAGCGAAGACGGAGAGGGCGGATCCGGTGGTTTTGAGTGAGCGTTGAAGAGTTAGGGTTATGGTGGCTGTCACGTAATAAACCAATAATCCATGGTGGCTGCCACATAATATGTTTTTGATAACTCAGATTGACACATAAACAAAAACATAACGGAGTTAGTGCTCCGTCAGTCGCGGACTGGCGGGAGCAACGAATGTTGAAGTTGGGACCGTTGCTAGCCAAAATGAAAGTTGGGACCAGCGCCGGCAAAAATGAAAAAGTTGGGACCAATAAAAACCATTTTTCCTAAACCAATAATCCACGGTGGTTGCCACGTAATATGTTTTTGACAACTCAGATTGACACGTAAGCAAAAACATAACTGAGTTAGTGCTCCGTCAGTCGCGGACTGGTGGAAGCAACGAATGTTGAAGTTGGGACCGTTGCCAGCCAAAATGAAAGTTGGGACCAGCGCCGGCAAAAATGAAAAAGTTGGGACCAATAAAAACCATTTTTCCTTTCAAATAATATTTTTTTTTAAATAAGATATTAATTTTTTGTATGTCCCTATTTTATAGGATTCTCATATCAAATATTTGGTGAGATTAATTTTTATTTAATGAGGTGTTATTAATATGTTTAAGAGCTATCTAGGTTTGGTGAGACCCATACTCGTGAATTCGGGTCAAATGCATGAGAAGTCTCTATTTACAAATAAAGTAATCTGGTCGCTTTAGAGAATGTAGGGAGAAACAGAGAGCTTTTAAAGGTTTCGTATTGATCCCCTGTATTACGGGGGATGTTTACATTATTCGTTTATAATATTTGTATATTTTTTGGATTTTAATTTTATTTATTGTACATAAGTTAGTAATATATTTAATATTTGATGATGAAAGAGTTTCACAAATAAATGAGATGTTATAACCTAGTTTAAAAGTTATTTGGGTTTGGTGAGACCCATGACGGCATGACCCGTTTATTTTTTTTAATTATAAATAATATATGTCTTTTTTAAATAAATCATATATTAATTTTTAGTATACCCTTATTTTAAAGGATTTTCATTTCCAAATATTTGGTGAGATTAAATTTTAATTTAATGAGTTGTTATAACCCGTTTAAGGAATATCTTGGTTTGGTGAGACCTATACCCATGAATTCGGGTCAAATGCATGAGAAACCTCTATTCACAAATAATGCAATCTGATGGCTTGAAAGAATGTAGGGAGCAACCTAAGAGTTTTCAATGCTTTCGTTTATATGTATTGTAGATATAGCACTATAAAAATATTATGGATAAATGCGATTAATTTAAACTGTATGCGATGATCCACCACAAGGAAGCTAACTTTTAGCCATCAAGTAATTCATATCGTGTGACTAAGGATAAGATTTTTCAAGAATACGTGTACTCGTACCCGCCTATTCGGTACGAGTATCGGTACCAAGATTTTAAGATTTTGATATTCGGTACTTACGGGTACAATACTGGTGTTTCGGTTCCCGCTTGGCTATTATAGTTTATTGAATGCCAGTACCATACCGTACTAATTTAGCAATATGCTACCAGTCACATACCAGTACCTACTGGTAACTGAACCGATTCAGTTTATTTGTTACTCGTAGTTCGATGGAGGTTTTTTAAAACAAAAAATTGGTACCAAAATGGGTACCATACCGAAAGTACCCATACTTGTACCATAAACTTCAAGACGCTATTTGGCACCCAATTTTACTAATTTTCAGTATGAAACTTTTGTGTATAGGTATGGATATGGGTATGATACCAATCTCATCCATACGTACCATTTTGGGGTCCAACCAAAGCAATGTTAAAATCCAAGAATTTTACAAATTTTGTTTTTATAAAAAAAAACTAATTAACTTTGTTTTAATGGCTACTTGTAATACACAGCTTGTAACATCCTACTTTTGATATTAATAAATAAAAGAAATTCTTTTATTTAATGGTGTGTTATTATTTTGTTAAGTTAAATATAAATAATAGAGTATGGGCTTGGACAATAAAATATGGAATAAGGGATGGTGATGGTTCTTAGGTTCATGGGCTTATGGTTATATAAACACTCTTAAACCTCCCTAAAACCCTAAAACCCTCACTCCACCAAATTTGCCTCTCTTCACACTAAAAAACACACACAAACACTCTCATCGTTTCGGACATAGATTCGAGCTGAAGAAAGGTTGGGATTTCGTTTTCGTGCGTCATCAAAAATCAAGAAATTTGTCTAAGATCACGTGTTGGTCCATATCCTAACGAAACTGAAACCCTAAAAAGTACGTTTTAAATTAAAGGTTAAGTTTTGGAGGTCAGGTTGCCCTAAGATTTGATACTAAGGCAAATCGGGCCTTATTATGTAAGAAAAATGTAAAATTGAACGTAAACAAGATGTTTGGAATGAGACGGGATGACGGGTGACGTTTGGACCATGTTAGAATGAATTAATGAAATTGTTATGGCTCGGAACACATTTTATCATTAAAACGGGCATAACGGTATGTACGGATGTTATTAGGAAGATAAGATACGAAAAACCATGTTTGTATCGAGTTATGGAGAAACTTGATTCATCTGGAGATAAAACGAATCGAATCGAATGGAAACGAATCGAATCTAATGGGAACGAATCGAATCAAATGGGAACGAATCGAATCGAATAAAAACGAATTGAATCGAATTGAGACTTGATTCGATTGGTTTACTGACTCTATTTAATTGTTTTTTAGACTCAATTCGATTGGTTTTCAAACTCGATCCGATTGGTATTTAGACTCGATTCGATTGGTTTTTTGACTCAATTTGATTGGTTTTTAGACTCGATTCGATTGGTTTAGACTTGACCTAGAATCATGGAAAGTCAGTTTTCTAATGAAGTTTTAGTAAAGGACTATTAATGAAAATAAAAATTTTTCAAAGCTGACCTTGAAAGTTAACCCCAACAACTCCGCCCCTTGGACCCCGCTAGGGGCTGCCGCCCCTATAACTCTGTTGTCAGAGGCGCTTCCCCGGACCCAGTTAGCTAGGGTTTTCATTAACCTGGAAATATGATATAACTAGGAGTAGTTAAGTGATGCTTGTTAATTGTTGCACATTTAGTCATGCCCAGCTGATAAGAGGTGTGACCATAAACTCATAAAGAAACATGACACATGTGAGTTTCTAGCCCCATTTCCTTGTTATGTTTTCGGGGCTGTGTGCATACTCGATTTGATTAGTTAATACACTTACCTTAAGTGGTAAGTGTATGTTATTTTTGTGTTTAATGATGATATATGAACAATACTGAATGTAGAAAGAATCAGAAGTATACAAGTAAAAGTATATGAACATATGTATGCCTATTGTATGGCTGCATGGTTATTTGATGCATAATAGAACCAGGCCCTAATAATATCCTAGGCATGAGGGAATCAGACCCTAATAATATCCAAGGCAGGAGGGGAATCCGACCCTAATAACATCAGAGGCAGAGAGGGAACTGCACCCTAATAATACTCGAGGCAGTAGGGCGAAATGCTCATTAAAACGTACAAGTATGTATGTAAAGTAAAATAAAATATGAAAGTATGAAAGTAAGAATGAAGGTATTTGCTTATGTATGTACAAAAGAAAGTAAAGCAGGTTAAGTATGTAGTATGTGAACGTGATGTATGATGCCCAATTAACCAGAACTCACTCAACGTAACTGACTTTTAGTATGCACGCATGTAAATACGCTAAGGCACCTAGCTTGAATGAAGACACATGGCATTAGAATGAAGACATTGACATCTTAAGAAGAATGTTATGATGTTATACTTGACTATGTTTTAATTTTGCAGGATAAATTTGAATGATGTTAAGACAAGATTTTGAATGTTATGTAATATATGATTGGCTTATTATATTCCGCGAAAAGTTTTAATTCACTCTGATATTTAGAACGGTGTTTATAAGTAAATTCAACGCCGATGTAGGGCATCGGGACCGGGGCCTTACATAGCCAAGGCTGTAATGACTATCAACTAATTAACTAATAAGCAGAATTCAAGTTTAAATAAGAAATTTAGCATTAAATTAGAACCATGTAGTAAGTCACTAGTAAGCAAAAATCAAGTCTTAACAAAATAGTCTAGCAATTGATTAACTCAAATCCATCACTTAGGCATCTAAATTAGGCTATTTTGCGGCATTGTTTTGCTCTAACTTAAATTAAAAAGTTAAAGCTTGTGTATATTGGTTTGGTTGAATTTTTCAGTTCGACCAAGTTTTTCCCGACCCAAATTTTACACCAATCTAAATTGTGCCCCCTATCAAAAAATTTTATATCTGTCGAGTTTAAAGACCCTTAAAGGGCTATGAGGCCTTGGTAAAACATATTGTCTACATCATGGTTAAAGGAGATCAATAAGCCTTGTATGTCGAGAAAGGAAAGAGAGACAGAAGTTCAATTGATATAAAAACCGAAACAATAACTAAGGTAAGAAAGGTTTCTTGAAGAAAAATAAGGGATACAATAAAGAACAAAAACATGGAGACAAGAACCAAACAAGAAAAAGTGGCTCCCCAAAAAGTGTTATGAATGTGGATACCAAGGTCACATGGCTAATAATTGACGGTAAGATCAACAAAAAAGAAAAGAAAACAAACCATGTCCAAGCTTAGGATGCCAAAGGCCATGGGGCTCATGTAAGAGACATCTTGGCCCTCATGGTAACCGCATAGAAACAATTGAACACCCTCGATGAGTGGATCGTTGACTCAGGGAGTTGGGGTGTTCCAACCATGTTACTGAAGATATGAGTAAATTATCCAACCCAAAGAAGTATGAAGGGAGCTGGGTTACTTTAATAGCGGATTATTCAAGATGAGCCATGTTGAACATCGATATGTTCAAATTTCTTAAAAAAGAGAGACGCAAATGAGTTAGTTCTCGATAATGTATAGCACGTATCCGTAATGAAAAAAAATTTAATCTCGGTGCAACAAATAATCATGACCGGAAAGGATGTGTTGAATAGTTATCGGTAATATTAAAACCCCAGCTTATGTGTTTACCTTTTTAAGTTGTATTTTTTTATTACTATCAATTTTAATAAAAATAAAAAGAGTCATCATGTTCGGATGTAGATGCCATTCTCTAATCAAAACAAGTATTTATATCACTTAAATACCTATGATGTGCTGGAAGTAGTCAAACAATTATTAACTAAACTTATGCTAATCTAGACACTAAATAATAATTCTAGACTCTTAACTTAACTAAAACTATTATCCGGCAAGTGAACCGATTGACTCTAGTACAGCTAAGTAAGTGATGTGTGAAAAACGTATATATTATTAAAAACCAAGTTTTATCGAATTCACCTAAAAAAACCACACACAATCGGCAAGTGTACCGGTCGCAATGTAGTTAGCAAGTATGAACAGATATCGAACCTAAGACACTATGGGTAAACTCTAATTATTAAACCTAAAAGATTACTAACCTAAACTTTTCTTTTGATTTTTAGAATTTTTTTTATATTAATTAAACTAATAAAACTTAACTAATTATAATTTAGACTAAAAAATAAAATTTTATAAAAATTGGGGTTAAAAACAAATATGAGAAACGACTACCTAGGTAATGGAATCCTACTAGTTAAATTAATAGCTAACGAACTTGACTTGGTTGAAAAGCAATATCTTAAAAATAGACACTAAAAACCACTAAAGTACGCTAGATCGCCTCCCGAACTCACCAACGACACCCTATAATTCTAATGACATGTGAAGCTCAATTGTTAAAGGTTTGGATCACCTCCCGATCTCACCTTACCTAATAATACTATGGTACCCCAAAATCCAAATCACCTCCCGGTCTCTTCGAATACAATATATATATTAATATAAGGGGGTATTAATAATTAGTTTGAACATGACTTGTATCACAATAATCTAAGGGATCTAGGATAACTCACTCCCGCGCTATTATTACCCAAACCCACAGGAGAGGGAAATCTGGCCAATAGTTAAGTCATTTTTTGTTTGGTCATAAGTTGGTTAGAGAAAAGTAATTAGTTCAATTTTAGGCATACACTAATAGTAGGTTACGATTCAAAAGAAAGAGAGATTCAAGCCAGATGAATGATCCTAGAGGCTCTTCTTCCGTATGAGATCTTATAACCGGGAAGCGTAGGTAGAACTTGTGTGCGTTCACAAGAATACCAGCTACAGTACCTATTATCCAAAGAGGAATTCTTCCAGTAGTATCAGCCATTTCCGCCACTTCCCTCCACATTTCATCAAGTGGTCATGCTAGAGACATAAACAGTCATGGATAATTATGAGATAAGATCCTTTCGAATGGGCTAAGAGAGAGAATACCTAAAATGGTTAGTCTATTATTTTAGTTCTCTCTCGTTTTCTTAATTGAAGAAATAATTGGAAAATAAAACAACAAGTACAAAAATGAGTAATAACCCCAGTAGAGGCTGGTACGTAAGACAAAGATGACACAACACCGGCCTCTCTAGTGATAGACTAATAAAATCTAATAAACTTTTATAAATTATTCATACGGTTATTTCGACCATAAACCGCAAACAAGTTGAAAACACAAAGTAGAAAATCTAATCATGCGCCTAACAATCACCAAAAACTATTAAACACAACTGGAATATATATTAAAGTAATAAACTAGATTTAAATACTCAACAATACCACGACCAAACCAATTAAAAACTTTTAACATAATATAAAATCAACCAACGTCAAATAATAGTTCGTCAAATAATTAATCTAACATAGTACTCAACCAAAATCTAGGTAGTGTAAAGTATTTAGCTACTCATAATAAAGTATGAAACAAAAATAAATGAGTTCATGACAAAAGATCAAAATAATATTTTAGTAACTTGCCGATAACTTGATCTCTCCTTGAAAGGTATACGTCAAATGTTAGCTCCACTTTTTCGATGCACAATCACCTACTTTGATTTGCAGATGCTTTTTTTTCTTCTGTCTCGTTAATTGCCTCCCTACCATACAAAAAATATCTTCTTTTTCTTCTTGGCCTACGATTAATATAATATGGTAGGGTTATTTTTTTCTTCATGGGCCAATATAACTCTTCTTCTTATGATTAATTATTGCTAGTAGATCAACAAAGTGGTAAAAAATGGGCCTACCAACATTATGTACGTTTCCTTCTTTTGTAACCAATAACACACACATATATATATATATATATATATATATATTATTCAAATGATGAATTATTTTTAATGGCTCATAAGTTTTTTGAATTGCAAAACATCCTTTTCACGCGAATCATCTTCCGTCTTGTTTTCTCTCAAAGCCTGCCAAAATTAAAACAATTCAAACTAATATAATTCTTAACAATATCATGTAAATAATTCAAATTTAGTTAAGTGTCCATAAAAAAATTGAATATGAATACATGAAATAAGCCAATCAACGGTTATAATTGTTAAGTTTTTTTTACTCGTTGTAGCACGTTTTCTTATGAATCCAATAAAATTCTAATATGAACCAATTAAACGTATTATTTAATAAAAACAACTTTAAGACCATGTTAAAGTGTAGGAAATACTTATAATACTCATATATAATTTAGCTCATATCAAATATCCTCACACTTAAACATTTTTCGTTCGTGAAAAAGTTATCCGCACAGGATCATAACCGAGATATATAATATAAACACACTACTCTTGATTTTTTTATTATTTTTTTATTCAAAAACTATCAAACACATTTATCACGATTAACAATATACTTATCAACTTTAAACTCTAGCAACTACATAGTTGCCCATTTATCAAAATTTGTCTAATAAGATAAATCCGGTTGATTGCCAGTATTGTTGTCCACCTAAACCCATGCCCTTTAATACTTACCGAGACAAGTAAGATGTCACAACCCCATATAGGGCCTAGGAGTGCGACTCGTAAGTTGGTATCATGTTTGTAAATAAATCAGAGTTGCATTAGTTTGCGGAAGACTTATAAAACTTTAAGGATCAAAAGTGTAATATTTATATATATATTCATAAGACGGGATTATAAACACCCGTTTATGTTATCAAAAGATTATTTGTTTATAATTACAAACCACCATTTAAGATATTAAGTTCACAAAAAGAATCCGAGTCATCGGATATCCTAGTACTTCGTCATTTCCAAGCTCTAGCTTTGTTCACCTACAAAATGTAAGAAAATACGTCAGCAACGAATGTTGGTGAACACGCTGACACAAAAATATTTCTTTTACTTTATTACCCCTCGAGACTACGCCTGCCTGGGCCCAACGTGGCTTAGGAATAACAAAGTCAAATAACACATCATAAATATGAGCCTCTACTCTAGGCCACCTCAGCAAACACCGCAGCGTTCGACTTAGTTAATTACCCGTAAATATACACATAAGGTCGTACTCCCTGCAGGAGAGCGTCCTACGACCAAGGGTGGTGCGATCATGCCCATACATCGCATAATACCACCTATGTAAAGATCCAGACATACGTATACCACAGCCTGAGGGCTAGGTTTATACCCTTTATTTATAACGGTTTTAGGAACACATAGTTCCTTGTAAACAATTTAAGATAACATGTTTGACTCATTTTAAAATAAGTAAAAGTTTGGGGGCGTATTCACCTTGTCTCTTTAGGATCGGCTTCACTCACCGTCCAAGGGTCTTTCCCATTCTTTATCTCGCACCTATAGTACGAGTATATATATTTGTTATTCGGATACACGATCCGGCTTAAGACCTTTAATCTTATATCTCAATCCTTGATTGAACCTTTAGTTCAATTCTTATTTACTTGAAAACCTTTAGTTTAAAAGTAAATTATAAATCTTTAGTTTATATTAAAAACCTGACGTTTCTTCTTCTCCAAGAAACGTATTCTTTTTCTTTTATTATTTAAGAACACTCTTATTCATTAAATAATAATTTCATAACAAAGAATATATACATATATACTTACACACATATATATGTTATCTCAATATTCAATAATCTTTTATTCATTTCTTTGTTATGTTTTCTTTTTATTTTCTTTTATCGAGGTATCGAGTATATCCTCGAATTAAGGCTTAAGCCTTTAATATAATATTGAATTATATTGAATTCATCATTACGCCTAACCTTAGTGGCGTATAGAAACTCTAGTGACTCGAGCAGCTCTCCAACGCCGCTTTAATCTTCTCGACACACAAATCAAGGAACGCCAAATCTTCAACACACGATGGCATGCTCATCGAAACTCATCGCCATAACGACAAACACCTTCTTGGTATGTGGGTGGGGATTGGCACGTACTTCGAGGAAACACCGGTACACAATTTTCAGGACACGCTTAACGAGATACTAGGCACGCTTATGAGGTAAAGCTAGAGAGAGAGTAGAGAGAGGTTGGAGCAGGTTTTGGATGGAAATTATGAACACCCCATGGCTGCTATTTATAGGCGATTTTGAAACCCCATCGCGCTACGCGATAGGTCCCTGGACAGGCCTATCGCATACCGCGATATAGACCTGATGACGCATAGGTATAGGCCTGCCATGTGTCGACACGTGGCAGACGCCGCTCCACGTGGCAACACGTGGTGACGCGTGGCGGCAGTGTTGCCACGTGGTGACACGTGGCGGCAGACACTGCCACCGTGTGCCACGTGGCACACGTGTCACAAAATGTCAAACTCCCCATCGCGATACGCGATGGGAGTCTCTTCTGACTCATCACGTAGCGCGATGAGTCAGGAAAATCAGAATTTTCATTTTAGACCCTCAACTTTGGAATTTGGCAATTTTAGTCCATAGACTTTGGAAAGTTGATTCTTTGAACTCGAAATTTTCACATTGTTACATCCTCCCCACATTGAAACAAATCTCGTCCTCGAGATTGCTTTACTCGAACAAGTGGGGGTATTTCTTTCTCATTTCCGATTCGAGTTCCCAATTTTACTTTCACAATTTTCAACGTTCTTTTCTTTAACTTCTTTGTTTTCGAATCTTCAATTTGAATTGGACGTTCTAAGAATTTTAAGTTCTCATTTATTTCAACGTCTTTTAATGGCATAGCCAACGATTCATCGGTCTAACACTTACGCAGATTCGAGACATGGAATATATCTTGTATCCCTTGCATTTCTTCAGGTAGTCGCAACCGGTATGCAACAGTGCCGATTCGTTCGAGTACCTTAAAAGGTCCAACGAATCGAGGACTTAATTTTCCTTTCTTACCGAAGCGAACAACGCCTTTCCAAGGCGAGACTTTCAATAACACTTTTTCGCCGACATTGAACTCTAACGGCTTACGACGGACATCGACGTAACTCTTTTGGCGATCACGTGCCGTCTTAAGTCGTTCTCGGATTTGAATGACTTTGTCGGTTGTTTCTTGGATTATCTCGGGTCCAGACAATTGATTATCTCTGGTTTCAGACCAACACACGGGCGTTCTACACTTTCGACCATATAACGCCTCGAACGGTGCGGTTTGAATACTTGCGTGATAACTATTATTATACGAGAATTCCATTAGGGGCAAGTGGTCATCCCAATTCCCACCTAAATCGATCACACAAGCACGGAGCATATCTTCCAACGTTTGAATTGTCCTTTCGCTTTGCCTATCGGTTTGTGTATGATAAGCAGGGCTAAGGTTCAACTTTGTACCGAAAGCTTGTTGGAAGCTTTTGCAAAAGTGAGACGTAAAACGACTGTCTCAATCAGATATTATTGACAGCGGTACTCCATGCAAGGCAACAATGTTGTTTACATAAATACGCGCTAGTCTATCCATAGAGTACGACTCATTGATGGGTATAAAGTGTGCAGATTTGGTCAAACGATCTACAATTACCCATATCGCATTATGTTGTCGAGTCGCCTTTGGGAGTTTCTTAATAAAGTCCATAGTAATTAACTCCCACTTCCATACGGGAAGTTCGGGTTGCTGTAGCAATCCCGAAGGCCTTTGATGTTCGGCCTTGACTTTCAAACAAGTCAAACATTTCGAAACATGCAAAGCGACATCTCTTTTCATGCCATTCCACCAATAGTTCGCTTTTAGGTTGTGGTACATCTTATCACTTCCGGGATGCATCATGTATTTCGACTTGTGAGCTTCATTCATGATTTTCTCACGCAAACCTCCAACGATTGGTACCCAAATCCTATTGCCGAGTCTTAGGATACCGTCGTCACCTTTGACTAACGAGTCTATGGTGCCATTGCGTTTTTCATCGAAGATTTGGTTTTCTTTTATCGCTTGAGTTTGCGCGGATTTGATTTGTTCAAAAAGATCAGTTTGGATTTCTAGGCGCAAAGCTCGAACCCTTTTAGGTTTTTCATGCTCTTTACGACTTAAGGCATCAGCCACGACGTTGGCCTTGCCTTCATGATACACAATCTCGCAATCATAATCGTTAAGAGCCTCCATCCATCACTGTTGGCGCATGTTGAGCTCTTTTTGATCAAAGACGTGTTTCAAGCTTTTGTGATCAGTGTACACGGTAAATCGTACTCCATAGAGATAGTGTCTCCAAATCGTAGTCTAGTGACTCGAGCAGCTCTCCAACGCCGCTTTAATCTTCTCGACACACAAATCGAGGAATGCCAAATCTTCAACACACGATGGCACGCTTATCGAAACTCATCGCCATAACGACAAACACCTTCTTGGTATGTGGGTGGGGATTGGCATGTACTTCGAGGAAACACCGGTACACAATTTCGGGACACGCTTAACGAGATACTATGGCACGCTTATAGAAGTAAAGCTAGAGAGAGAGTAGAGAGAGGTTGGAGCAGGTTTTGGATGGAAATTATGAACACCCCATGGTTGCTATTTATAGGCGATTTTTGGAACTCCATCGCGCTACGTGATAGGTCCCTGGACAGGCCTATCGCATACCGCGATATAGACCTGATGACGCAGAGGTATAGGCTTGCCATGTGTCGACACGTGGCAGACGCCGCTCCACGTGGCAACACGTGGCGACGCGTGGCGGCAGTGTTGCCACGTGGTGACACGTGGCGGCAGACACTGACACCGTGTGCCACGTGGCACACGTGTCACAATTTGTCAGACTCCCCATCGCGATACGCGATGGGAGTCTCTTCTGACTCATCGCGTAGCGCGATGGGTCAGGAAAATCAGAATTTTCATTTTGACCCTCAACTTTGGAATTTGGCAATTTTAGTCCCTAGACTTTGGAAAGCTGATACTTTGAACTCGAAATTTTCACGTTGTTACATAAGATGCGACAAGTTTATTAGTTTATATGATCTAGTGGGACCCGAACTGAAACAAATTCATATATGGTTTTACCGGAATAGAGTCACCCCAACTTGACTTAAACCTTATATTTAGTTGATCGAAACATGATATACCATTTTTTTAAGAATAGCTAAAGACGATCAAGGATATTGTTTATCCACCTAAGCTTAAGCATCAAGGTCTACCAAGTAGCCGTTAGATATGATTAAGGTATTTATTAAGTAATTAACTAGTAAGTGTTCCCCACTACATAACTTACCCCGTTATCAAGCAATACCCCAAAGTCCATCACCATAGGTGAATATTCACGAATTCATTTTGTAGGCTTACATATGCCGTGTTCCTTGTGGTCCGTTTCTTAATTGTAATAGGACGCGAGAAAGGGGACCCCATATGGCTAACAGCTTGGATGATCAAGTCAGTAGTGTATTTTTGTACTTTGAAGTACTAGATGATCAAGTTTAATGACTTATGTTTGGCAGAAAAACTGCGGGTTTGCTCTTTGCGCTCCTTTTAAATATTCATAAATCCACTTAGGAGATATGAATACCCAGATGATATACCGCATATAGACCCATGGTCTCCAAACCCTGAGGCATTCCATCAATACAAGATTTAAGGTTATAAAACCATACACCTATGAAGTGTTAACCACTAAAACTAGAAGTATGAAATTTATGTTTAAATCACAGGCTACGTAGGGATACCCTCACGTTAAACCTACCCAAGCATCGTATGATTAGTATATTCAGATTTCTATAAAATTTTAATTTTACGATCAAACTAAACATAAGGCTTGAGTATGACCCAACTTTCATTCCATGCTTTTTAAAACATATATCCCACTAAAATCAAGCAATTTAAGTTCAATTAAGTCTACAATCATATTGTCCTTTCATTTTTAATGGGCTGAGCCTACTGACACATCAATTACGGAGTCTACCCGTTCAGTCACATCCCATTATATGTGTTGATTTAAAAACTCCTTTTCTTTTAAAATTTCTAAAAAACTTTCAAGAGTGTTGTTAAATAATCGGTAATAATATCATCTCCTGTTTAACGCAGAAAAACAATTTTAAGGGACATTTCAAAACTTTTTCAAATATTTTTGGGATTTTTTTTATTTTTATTTTTATCTTTTTTTTTTGAAAATTTTGGAAATTTTTTTTTACCAAAAGAAAACGTTAGTTCCTATCCCCACACTTAAAATCTATATTGTCCCCAATGTAGGAATAGAAAAAGACAGAATATAAACCAGAATAAAAAAAATTAAAGCAAATAAAACAATAATGATGTTATCTTCACAAGTCTCGATCAAAGGGATGGTATAGCATTTCATTCGCGGCCGCAGCTTCTGGGTGTCCTCTACAATATGTTATGCTCAGAAAAATCCTCGTCTGAATGGAGATTGAGTACGAACAAGAAAATCCAATCCTGTAAAATAAAACTCAAAACAACCCAAAGTAGACATCAAACAAACTCTAAGGACTAAAACAGACTTAAAGAAAAATAAAATAAAGAAGAATAAAGAAAAGAAAATAATGCAACTAAGTTTTATACAAACTCTACAACTCGGGAAAAGTCCTGAGTATGCTCTCCTCCTCTACTCTCCAGGCGGATCAAGGTAGATTGCCTCCTCCTCGCACCAAAATGGCCGCCAGTCGGGCCCACATGACAATGTCGAAGAATACTACGAGCTTCATCACCAAAAATGCATGTTCGAATCACCTGATCCGAACCAATACGAAATAAGTACGGATACTCCCAAATGTAGAACTTGATATCTGTAAAGAACTTCTTCTTTTGCTGATATGTCAGTCTAGGCACTAACTCACCAGAGAATAGATAATTAGCAAGATCAGCAAACCATGGAAACCCCTCATCACTCGCCTTTACATACAGCAGAGTCTTACCTGTGAAATCATCACCAATCCCCTGTTCCCGGGTCTTGTCCATGTTGGAATTTTCTAGTCGTGACAAGTGGTCGGCGACAACATTTTAAGCTTCTCTTTTATCTTTAATTTCTATATCGAATTCTTGAAGCAAAAGGATCCAACGAAGGAGTTGAGGCTTCACATATTTCTTAGAGAACAAGTACCCCAGAGCTGCATGATAAGAGAAAATGATAGTCTTAGAAAGAACAATATAGGAACGGAATTTATCGCACGCGAAAACAACCGCAAGAAGCTCCTTCTCTGTCGTGGTGTAATTCTCCTGAGCATCGTTAAGGGTCTTGCTAGCATAACAAATGGGATGGAAATGTTACTGTCGACGCTGCCCTAACACGACTCCAACAGCAAAATCGCTCATATCGCACATGATCTCAAACGGAAGATTCCAATCGGGAGCAACAAGAATAGGAGCACTCACTAACCTCTCTTTAATCAACTCAAAGGCCCTCAAACACTCCTCACTAAAATCAAACGGCCTATCTTTCTCTTGAAGCTGGGTCATCGGACGGGAGATTTTCGAGAAATCTTTTATATACCGGCTGTAGAATCCTGCATGAACTAAGAAACTACGAATAGACTTCACGGAAGTGGGTGGTGGAAGTTTGGAAATGGTGTCTACCTTAGCTCTATCTACCTCAATACCCATACTAGAAATCTTATGACCTAAAACAATACCCTCACGAACCATAAAATGACATTTTTCCCAATTAAGCATAAGGTTCGTCTCTTTACATCTAATGAGTACTCGATCTAAGTTACGCAGATAATCATCGAAGGAATTCCCAAAGACAGAAAAATCATCCATAAAGACTTCCATGGAATCCTCGATTAACTCATGAAAAATGGCCACCATGCACCGCTGAAATGTGGCTGGAGCGTTACATAAGCCAAATGGCATGTGTCGGTACGCGAATGTTCCAAAAGGACATGTAAATGTGCTCTTCTCCTGATCACCCGGGGCGATGGGGATCTGGAAATAACCAGAAAAGCCGTCAAGGAAACAGTAGAACTGTTTTCCTAACAAACGCTCAAGCATCTGATCGATGAATGGAAGCGGGAATTGGTCCTTCGTGTGGCCTCTTTAAGTCTGCGGTAGTCAATGCAAACTCGCCACCCTGTTACAGTTCGTGTCGGTATGAGCTCATTCTTTTCATTCGTGATAACTGTCATACCACCCTTTTTAGGGACCACCTGGACTGGACTAACCCATGCGGAGTCGGAGATCAGAAAAATCAAACCAGCATCGAGCAACTTAGTAACCTTCTTCTTGACAACCTCCTACATGTTCGGGTTAAGCCTCCTCTACGGCTGCACCACAGTATAAACTCGTCCTCCATAAAAATTTTATGCGTGCAGAATGACGGGTTTATACCTTTGATATCCATAAGCTTCCATGCGATGGCATGCTTATGAGATTTCAGAACAACCATCAACTTCTACTTCTCCTCCGTCTCCAAACTCGAAGAGATGATGACGAGAAGTTGAGACCCTCCCCTAAAAACGCATACTCGAGGTGAGATGGTAAATCTTTTAGCTCTAAAGATGGGGGGTTCTTGACTGATGGTTTTTCAATCGGAAACTCTCGCTCTTAAACCGCAAGGACATTAGATAAGATTTGGGAACTCATGATTGGCTCGTGTCCTCCTGTCTCAGGTAACTGCTGCTCCTCCTTTTCCTGCAACTCAAAATCAAATTATGTCATCTCGAATGACTGATTCTCCACATCTATAATCTGAGTGTCAAATGTATCTCTCTCACAGATCTTCATAAGATAGTCGCATACATGCATAATGAAAGTGTCGATGATGTAGAGAGTGTCATCATGCTGCTGAGTATGCCTCATGGATTTCTGTACATTGAATGTGACCGTGTCATCATGAACTCGAAGAGTCAATTGGCCATCGGCAATATCGATGAGAGAGCGCGCTGTGGCTAAGAAAGGACGACCGAGGATGAGTGGAACATTCGAGTCCTCATCCATATCGAGAATGATAAAGTCGAACGAAAAGATTAATTTGTCAACCTACACCAACATGTTCTCCACAATGCCCCTTGGGAACTTCACAGATCGGTCCACCAGCTGCATACTCATTCGGGTGGGAAGCAGCTCTCCCATGTTAAGTTTGGCAAACACATAATAGGGAATGAGGTTAATGTTTGCACCGAGGTCGGCCAAAGCATTGCTAACATGAAGATTACCAATCAAGCAAGGAATGGTAAAGCTGCCCGGATCTGTCATCTTCCTAGGAAGCTTGTTCTGTACAGCGGCAAAACACTCCTCACTAAGAGTAACAGTCGAAAGCACCTCAATTTTCTTCTTATTGGTGAGCAAGTCTTTAAGAAACTTGGCATGTTCGCAAGAGATTTGATAAACAGAATGCTCACATGGAGCTTCTTAAGCATTCTTTTTACCGTATCATCCCAACTTGACTTAAACCATTATGCTGTCGATCAAAATTTTTGTATTTTTTATAGATTTCGTTTGATGCACCAAGATTCTTTTATTGTAAGTGAATATGCACGAGTCCATCTGTAGTATTACATACATTGTGTCCCCTGGGGTCCGTTTCTTATGGGCATTGAGACGCACGCAAGGAAGGAACAATGTATGACTAACGGCGGATTTTGATCAAGTTAGTAATTCAAATTGTTCAATGTACAGCAGCGATCAAGTTTAATGACTTTGGGTTTGCTTTAAAAGCGGTTGAAATATTCATGCATATGAATACCCTGATGATTAAGCCAAATAAAAACTCACAGTATCCATAATCCTAAAGCTTTTTAATCAAACTTATTTTGTTTTTGGTGATCAAACAGACATAAGGCTTGAATATGACAGGCTATTACATTTCTGCCATCATTACCGAGATTTTTGGTAAAGACTAACACCTCTTTCAATTTGGCGTTCCTTTATGTTTATATCACATACTTTACTCTAATGGCTTGTTTAAGACCTATCAATGCACCAATGCAATTAAGCACTCAGTCTTTTAAGCTTATTTCTTTCTGGACATTGGACTAGATGATAAATGTACTATCATTTTCTCTTTTTTCTTTAAAACTCATAATTTTTGAGAAGCATAAAAATAAATTAAATCGCCCCAGTTACTTTTAGTCTATAGATTAATGACTATCCTATAAATCCGCAAGTAAAACATTACCAAAACATGCAAGCGTGTTCCACAAACATAAATAACCGACATAATTTTCAGCGAGAGAATTAATTAAAAACACATAACAATCGCCCCAGTCACTTTCAATTATCAGGTAAATGGCTATCACGAATATTTACAAGTAAATATCAGGACCAAACATATACGAGTATATGTTCTTCAAATATAAGTAACTGACATAATTTTAAGCAACAGTACGCAAAAACTCTTTTTGGTTTTTCTCTGTACAAACATTAAAATCACAATCTTTTTGTCTTTTCGAATTTTTTTTATACAAACTGAAAAACACAATATTTTTTAATTTTCAAATTTTCAATGTTTTTGGATTTTTCAAAAACTTTTAAACACAAATCACAATCTTTTTGTATTTTTCAAAATTTTTAATGTTTTTGGATTTTCTCTATAGAAACAAAAATCACAATATTTTTCTATTTTCTATTTCACCCACAAAACCCAAAACATAAAAATTAAATGAAAGAAAATAAACAGAAAACAAAGATAGTTATCCTTGTTTCAAGATATCAGCAAGAGATTTTAATCCATTTAAACCAAGAAGGAAGTTAAAATGTGTTTTATCAAATGCCTTGGTAAACAGATCGGCTTTTTGAAAATCAGTGTGCACTTTCTCAATATCAATTAATTTCTTTTCGAAGCAATCCCGTATAATATGATATCGAATTTCGATATGTTTAGTTTTTTAGTGTTGCACGGGATTCTTGGTGATACGTATAGCAACAGAGTTATCAATATAGATGGGAGTAGTAAGAAACTTCAAACTGTAATCTCGCAAGTATTGCTAGATCGATAAAACCTATGAAGAGTAACTTGAGGCTGCCACGTATTCTGCTTCAGCGGTTGAAGTGGAGACCGTTGTCTGCTTCTTACACTGCTAGGTATTTAGCCGGCTTCCTAGGAATTGACAACCTACCGAGGTCGATTTAAAGTTGATCTTGCAACCTCCATAATCCGTATCGGAAAGCGCAGTGAAATCGAAACCATCGTCCGTGGGATACCATAACCCGATGTTAGGATTAGCCCTCAGATAGTGAAGTATAAGATTAACCGCTGCCAGGTGAGTCACTCGGGAACTTGATTGGTACCTAGCACACAAACAAACTGCAAACATTATGTCATGTCGAGAAGCAGTTAGATACATTAAAGAACCTATCATCGCTCGGTAAAGGGTAGGATCGACGGTATCCTCCAATTCATCCGGTGATAAATTGTGACCCACGGGGAGAGGCGTCTTGGGGATTTTTCCGACAGTTATCTTGAATCGGCTCAAGACATCGTTCACGTACTTCGTCTGATGAATGAAGATTTCCTTGTCAGACTGATGAACCTGCAACCCAAAAAAGAAGTTCATCTCTCCCATCGAGCTCATTTCGAACTTTGTTTGCATTGACTTCTCGAAATCCTTACATAACTTGTCATTTGTTGAGCCATGTAACATCCTACTTTCGGTTATAATAGTAAAAGAGAATTTCGTTTATGCAATAATGCGTCGTGTATCGATTTTGATAATAAATTCTAAGAGGATGGGCTTGTACTTTAGAAGATGGAATAAGAAATGGAATGGGCCTTAGGTCCATGGGCTTAAGGGAGTATTAATACCCCTTAAATCCTAATCTTTTCCATTTTGATCCATCTATACACCATAGCTTACACCATCAAAACCACACACAAACACCATCCTATAATCCGAGCCAAGATCCGAAGGCGAAAACCCGAACCCGTCGGTGCTAGATAGTTATGACGAACCAAAACAACATCAAGACTAGACCGTGTTCGTAAACCGACTCGTTTAAGGTACGTTTATATCGAGAACTTGTTCATTTAGGTCTGGATTTCGTTTAGAAATCATAGATCTGTTTGAGTATGTTAAAAACGAATCTAACACAACAAATCTTACTGAAATCCATTAACATTTGATGGGTAATCGATTGAATAATGAACCGGGTCTATAAAATAACAAATCGCACCCTTTAAAACGTAATATTTGGATGAATGAATGGTTAGGGTTTATAGGCGCTGCTAATAGAAGTTGATTGATACCAAATTCGTGTTATTTCGTTGAGATTTGAGGTTCAATTGCAGAATCCGTTGGTGTTGACTGTTCCTATTCATATAAATTTTGACTTTGACCTCCGAGTTAAAGTTTGGATAAGATTAATGCCATTCGTTATGATAAGATAACGAATTAGTTCACCCATTCGTTATGATAAGATAACGAATCTATTTCCCCATTCGTTATGATTAAGATAACGAATTAGGCCATTCGTTAATCACCAATTCGTTATGATTACGATAACGAATTAGGTCATTCATTACCCATCAATTCGTTATGATAAGATAACGAACCAGATAACGAATTAGGTTATGATAAGGTAACGAATCAGATTATGAATCAAGCTTAATTCGTTATAACGAATGAGTTAGAGAATAAAATAATAATTAAGAATTCTAATGAAAAATGTGTTAGCACAGTTAATGAAAATAAAATTTTTCCAAGATGACCTGCCAGCTTAACCCCAGCCAGGGGCTCTGCCGCTTGGACCCTGCTAGGGGTCGCCGCCCCTAGAACCCCGCTGCCAGGGGTGCTGCCCCCGGACCCCTGTTCGTTGAGGGTTATAATTAAATTAGAGTTACTATACGGATAGTGATAGTAATTAATACGCGTAATTATTATGCAGTTAGCCATGCATAACTAAAGAAAAGGATAACCATTAACGATGAACGTAATCGAGTTCAGGTGAGTTTCTAGCCACATTCCTTGTTATGTTTTCGGGGCTGTGTGCTTACTCGATAAGACAATTAATACACTTACCTTAAATGGTAAGTGTATGCAATGTATGATTTATATGTTATTTATGTATGTATATTTTGAATGTGAATGAAAGCTTGTCGGTATGCGAACGATCTTCAGATATTGCACACATTGACAAAGGAGGTATGTATATGATAGCTGAATGTGTATGTTAGATATATGTATAACATTTGAGTATGTAAGAATAATAAAATAAAGTATATGCATATTACGGGTATGTACAGACAGTATATATACGAAGATGAAGAAGTAAGGGATCAGACCCTAATAATATCTGAGATAGAGAAGTAAAAAGGGATCAGACCCTAATAATATCTGAGATAGACAAGAAAGGGATCAGACCCTAAAATATCTGAGATAGACAAAGGAAAGAGGGATCAGATAATATCTGAGATAGACAAGAAGGGATCAGACCCTAATAATATATGATATAAACGAAGGAAATAGGGATCAGACCCTAGTAATATCTGAGATAGAATGGACAGTAATTATATAGTATGAAAGTAATAAAGTATGAATGTATGTCTGAAATTATGTAATGAAAGAAAGTTAGTAAAGTAATTATTATGTATCTTCGGATGCATAATTGAAGGTAAGTGTATGTAATGTATGATGTATGATTAACTAGAACCAACTCAGCGTAGCTGACTTTTAGTATGCACGAGGTGAGTAGGATGAAGCAGCTAGCTTGAGCGAGGCGCACAACAGTTGAATAAAGAAGTTGGCATCTGAAGACTCAAGTTGTTTTATGACTTGATGTTTAATTTGAAAGACAATAATGTTTTAAGACATGTTATGAATTATTATATAATGTTTTATGAAAGTTTTATATTCCGCGAAAGTTTTTAATTTACTTTGATATTTAATTAACTCTGATATTTAAAACTGTGTTTATGAGTAAATCCAACGTCCAAAGTAGGGCACCGGTAACGGGGCCTTACAAACCAAATATAATGCCGTCGACATATACCTCGACGAGGAGCAGATCATCACCAACATTCTTATAAAATAATATGCAGTCTACAGTTCCTTTCTTGAAGCCGTTATCAGTAAGATGGTCAGCAAGCGTGCCATACCAAGCTTTCGGGGCTTGGTGTAGGCCATACAGGGCCTTGTTTAATCGGTAAACTCGGTCCAGATAATCAGGATCTTCAAAACTAGGAGGCTTCAAAACAAACACTTCCTCATGTAGTTCTCCGTTGAGAAAAGCACTTTTCACATCCATCTGATAAACTTTAATATTCTTGTAAGCCGCATAAGCCAAAAATATTCGTATAGCTTCCAATCTTGCAACTGGAGCATATACTTCAGTGTAATCTATGCCCTCTTGCTAATGAAAGCCTTGTACCACTAACCTTGCTTATTTCTCACGATCACCCCACGATCATCTTTTTAAAATTTATATACCCACTTCGTAGGAATTGGCTTCTTAACTCTAGCGGGTTTATCAATGAGATCCCATACACCTAGTCGGTTAAACTGTTGCAATTCTACTTGCATCGCTTCTACCCAAGATGGATCTTCAAGTGCCATACGAGTATTCGTTGGTTCCACTTGAGATAGAAAGTAAGTGTATTTATAGAGATTCATGAATCCCGAAGAACGCAAATCTGCATAAGCACACAATATGTTAGACTCACCTGAAGTATCAACTTGATGGCGTGTTTGCACACCAACATCAAGTTAACCAATGATGTTGTCCTGTGGATGATAATTATGAATCCGAAGAATAGGATTCTTAGGCACAACAACATTGTCCATTAAATTATTGAGATTCTCCTCAGCTTCATGAGACGATTCACCGATCTCATGTGTTTATAGAAATGGAGCCAAGGAGAATCAACAAAATGATTATCATCCGAAGAAATAGATATCACGTCGGATGCATCACGGAGATAATCTTGTGCAGCTTATTCATAATTAGAAACAGAAGATCTCGGAGGTAAGTATTGGTCTTCCAAATACGCCCGCACCAAGTCTTCATCTGGTTGGTCAACTATTTGAGTGAATGAATTAAATAAACTCTCGTAGTTGAACATCCAATCAGGTCCTTTACCTTGGGAAGGTGTGGTATACCTTTGACAATAAACATGGTACCACTCCTCTACATAGCCTGAGGTAAAGTTAAATACACGTTTCTTAGGTGATGCATAACCTAAGAAGTAACCTTCAATTGCTTTTTCATCAAAGTTTCCCGCATCTTTCTTCAACATAGTACAAGAACACCCAAATGGTTCCAAGTACTTTAAATTAGGCTTACGCTTGTTTAGAATTTCATAACTCGTCTTTTGAAGATTCTTCACAATCAAAACACTATTGAGCTTTTAGCAAGCAATATCACAGCCTCGTTCCATGTAACATCCCGGAATTTCTAAAAATAATATTAATTACATTATTTAATATTGGTGGGAAAGTTTACTCGGGTTAGTGGAGTAATAATAAAATAAAGTAGGAGTTATTATGAGTCGGGCTTGTTTTGGGTTAAGTAATATGGGTAATGGATTTGGATTAGAAAGGAATGAAGATGAACCATGGGCTCAAGCCCATAACCCATAATATATAAACAATAATCACCCATTAATCCTTTCATTTTCACATATTCCATACACCAACCAAAACACACACTTAGCTCTCTCTCATCCTACTTTATCTCTCTAGCCAAAATAGAAGAAGAATCGATTTCCGACCCGAGGTAATGATAGTATGATATTGTAGAGATCCAAACCCGTTAGAGCTAGTTGCGAAACGACGAGCCGACACCTTAAACCATTAAAGTCACAAGATCCGGATGGAATCGGGTATAAATGATTGAAAGATGAGATTAGGGATCACCCTAGCTCAGATCTGGATCAAACGAGACGAAAAATGGAAAACGACGGTGAAACAAGCAAGATCTCGCTTTTCCGGCGAGATCCCGGTTTTTGGCGACGACGGCGCCGGAGAACGTGGTACGAGGTTAAGGTCTTGTCAGGGAATGTTCTGACCTAACCCTAGTTCTTTAGTGGGAACGTGACGAACTAACCATGATTCTTTAACGGAGACAATTCGAATTAACAAGTAATTCATTATGCCCTTTCGTTAAGCCGAGATGACGAATTAGAAACAGCTCGTTACGTAATTCGTTAAGAAGGGATAACGAACTAGAGGTAATCCTTTAAGCCAGTTGGTTATGATGACCAGTTCGTCATGATGACCAGTTCATTAAGGTCCAGTTCGTTAAAGGACCAGTTCGTTATAACGAATGGGTTCATTCGTTGAGAACCTCATTCGTTAGGGCTGGATAACGAACTAGAACTTTGGTAGAATTACAGAATGGTCCCTGGGCTTAGAAAAGAATGATATAATTAAACAATAGACCTTGGACTTTGATAATTTATGAAAGATACCTATAAAGGTTAACAAGTAACGATTAACTAACTGAGTAAAGATCCAATGAAGTAACCGGCTTAGACACTTAATATATTAATTAATTAAACTATGAGAGTGGCCATAGTAGTATTTAACATTGCGTTTATTAAACAGTTAGTCGCGCACAGCTGAAGAAAGGGGTAACCATTAACGAGGAACGTAATCGAGTTCAGGTGAGTTTCTAGCCCCATTCCTTTTTTATGTTTTGGGGGCTGTGTGCATACTCGATGTGAAATGTAAATACACTTACCTTAAGTGGTAAGTGTATGCTATAATGTTTGATATGATATATATATATATATATATATATATATATGTTATTAATGGATGTCTGTTGATGCGTGAACGATCTTCGGATATTGCACGTATAGACAAGGAAAGTAACGTTTTTCGGTGCATGAAAGTTCTTCAGATAATTTACGTATCGCCAAGGAGTGTGATTGCTAAGTGGTTATAAGTTTGTATATATTATGATGCAACTTGCTTTTTATGTAATGATGAACTGATAGTGAGTATGTTATAGATAAGTAGATGTAGAGTGTGATAGAAGTGGAGAGGGGTTTAGTAAGGGTGTCAGTGGCATTACGATAGTACGTGGTAGGGTGAGCCTATACGTGCCTTCGTCATTAAAGTGGCATAGTGTGGGTGTGTGGTAGGGCAAGCCTATACGTGTCTTCATTATTAAAGTGGCATGATGTGAGTGCGTGGTAGGGCAAGCCTATACGTGTCTTCGTTAAGTAAGTGGCAATACGTAAGTACGTGGGAGGGCAAGCCTCAATGTGCTTCCATAATCAAGTGGCTAAGCTGTAGGGGTAAATAAGAGGCTAGTGGTAAAGTGAGTAGGTTAGATATATGACTACGTGTCTTCGGGCATGTATACAAATGTATGAAGTGATTGTATGACAAGTTGCTTGATTAACTAGAACTCACTCAGCGTAGCTGACTTAGTATGCACGCAGGTGAGCAGACCAAGGGCTAGCATGGGGATGGCATATGACATGGATTGAACGGCTGGAATCTGATGATTAAAGAAATGGTGTTTTAAATAAGATATTTTATGTTATGGTTTTAAAGAAAAGTTTGTATATCTTGTGTCGATTAATTGAAGTCAACGTTTCCGCGAAAGGTTTTAATGAACTCTTATTTGTAAGAACTATGTTTATGAGTAAATCTGACGTTAAAGTAGGGCTACCGGTTTCGGGGCTTTACTAGTTGGTATCAGAGCAAAGTTCGAGAGATTTAAGTATCCTACATGCTTAGACTCGAACAGAGAATGGGATTTAAGTAAGAAAAGAAAGAAGATGCCAGTTCAAGATAGCCATGTGTCACTCAAGAAAGTTCAGTAAAGGTAAAGGTATGGTTAAATAATGAATGTTAATATTAGCTTAATTGCTAAAGGAAGAATATGTGCAGGTTAGGTATATGATCAATTAATTGTTTGATTGATTAACTGTTTAAAAGTAGAAACTAGCACAAGTGAAATCATAAAGGGAAGTATGTAGGACCTGAGGAGTAATGCAAATAGTTAATTACACTTGGCCACTGTCATTAACTGCTTACCTTACGAGTCATGTGCTAAATAATTTCTAGAGTGATGACGTTTGTGTTTTCCCTTTTAGAATATGATGGCTGGAGCTAGAGAAGTTGTGAGAGAGGGAGGTCGCACCGGACGTCGTGCTAGGCCACGAATGGTCCGAGAACATTTTGTTGAATCAACTACTAACACCGGGGGGGGAAGAAAGTGAAGCTTATCGAAAAACGAGCAACAACGAAGGACATCAACTTGACCTTGTTGTTCAAGCTACCCATGCCCAATCTGTAGCAGCTGTCATGAAGAATTTGAATCCTGAGAAGTCTGCTGGAAATCATGCAAGAACTGCAGAGAGATCGGGGGAGAATGGTAAGAAATATGATGAGGGGGAGAAGGGTGACTCAAGTGAAGACCAATCTGTGAAGGTTGATGACAGGAAGATGGGCCGAGGTGGGTGCGACAATAAGTCTTTCAAAGGATAAGACCCGCCAAAGCTGACTGGTCTAGGAGACGCAATCGCTACTCTCCAATGGATAACCACTATAGACAAGATTATCCGAATTAGCGAGTACCGTCCCGGCTAAGCAGTGGGATATGCCACTCAATCATTTGGAGATGAGGCTCTATACTGGTGGGAAACTGTGGAACAAAGGAAGACCTGGGAAGAGATTAAGGCAATGAGGTGGAATGACCTAAAGGAGATATTGATGAAAAGGTTTCATGCTGATGCAGAGGTTGAGAGGGTCGAGCTGAAGTTTCTGAATCTGAAAGCAGGCAAGATGACACACCGCGAGTACACCACCGAATTCAACCGCATGTATAGGCTGGTGCCTGACATGGTGAACACTGAGGCGAAATGGATCAAGTGCTACGTCAGGGGGCTTCCCCAGAAGGTCCGCACATTAGTCAGGGCTAACAAACATGCTACCTTTGAGTCTGCAGTTGAGTTAGCATAGGTGGTTTATGATGATCTGGCGGCAGATGATGTGGAAGTGGAAGATAAGAAAGGAGGGAAAGGAACCAAACGATCTATAGATGTCGAGGAGTATGCTGGAAAGAAAACACAAAAGATTGCAGGCAAGGAAACATGCAAAGTATGCGGGAAAATGCACTTGGGAGAATGCATGGCTGGTCCAAACCAGTGCTACCGATGTGGGAAGAAGGGACACATCTCTCGTGAATGCACCGAGGACCAGAAATGTTACAAGTGTGGTAAGTCAGGTCACATTGCAAGAGATTATGGAGAAGCCGTAGCAGTGGAGGGAAGAAGGGGAGACACTTAATAGGATGGTTTTCCAGTCACTAAAAAAGGTTGCAGGAGAATAAGTGGCTTGTCACTGTTGTTTTATGTTAGTGTTGTTAAGGGGTGTTTTATGTTACAGTTTGAACCAACGTTTGTCTGTCAAGCTTAAATGATTTCCTTTTTATGTTTTAGGAATGACTTGTGATTTCTTGTGATTTCATGTGATTTTGTATGAATGACTTTGAATGGTCTTGAATGCATGATGGTTATGATAAATAGTTGTGTTGTGCTAAAGCGTCGCTTTAGGGGTTAACGTTAATATATAAATAAAAAAAACAACGTCCCTTGGAAGGACGAGACGAGACTTGGTACATCGAGGGCCTCATGGACAATATGCCTTAATAGCTAAAACACATGAACACCACTCGATGACTACAAGTCAGGAATAAGAAGGATACCCTAGAGAGCAAAGGCGATTCAATAAAGTATGTGAATATAAGACGTGTTCCTTTTATAAGAAATAAGTTAGGTTTCGGGGACGAAACCTCTTTAAGGAGGGAAGACTTGTAACATCCAGGAATTTCTAAACATAATATTAATTACATTATTCAATATTGGTGGGAAAGTTTACTTGGGTGTGGAGAAATAATAAAAGTATGAGTTATTATGAGTCGTGCTTGTGTTGGGTTAAGTAATATGGGTAATGGACTTGGATTAGAAATGAATGAATATGGACCATGGGCTCAAGGCCATGACCCATAATATATAAACCATAATCACCCATTAATCCTTTCATTTTCACATATTCCATACACCACCCAAAACACACACTTAGCTCTCTCTCTCTCTCTCATCTACTTTCTCTTTCTAGCCGAAATAGAAGAAGAATCGATTCCCGACCCGAGGTAATGATAGTATGATATTGTAGAGATCCAAACCCGTTAGATCTAGTCGCGAAACGACGAGCCGAAACCTTAAACCGTTAAAGTCACGAGATCCGGATGGAAATGGGTATAAACCGATCGAAAGATGAGCTTAGGGATCACCCTAGCTCAGATCTGGATCAAACGGGACGAAAACGGTGAAAACAGTGGTGAAACAAGCGACATATCGCTTTTCCGGTGAAACCCCGATTTTCCTGCGACGATGGCACCAGAAAGCGCCGGAGTATGTGGTATGAGGTTAAGGTCTTGTCAGGGAATGTTCTGACCTAACCCTATTTCGTTAGTTGGAATGTGACGAACCAACCTTGAATCGTGAACGGAGACATAACGAATTAGCAAGTAATTCGTTATGCCCTTTCGTTAAGCCGAGATGACGAATTAGAAACAGCTCGTTACGCAATTCGTTAGAAGGGATAACGAACTAGAGGAATCCTTTAAGCCAGTTCGTTAAGGTCCAGTTCTTTATGATGACCAATTCGTTAAGGTCCAGTTCGTCATGAAGACCAGTTCGTTAAAAGGACCAGTTCGTCATAATAGTCAGTTCATTATAATGAATAGGTTCATTCGTTGAGAACCCCGTTCGTTAGGGCTGGATAACGAACTAGAACTTTGGTATAATTACAGAATGGTCCCTGGACTTAGAAAAGTATGATATAATTAAACAATAGACCTTGGACTTTGATAAATTATGAAAGATACCTATAAAGGTTAACGAGTAACGATTAACTAACTGGGTAAAGATCCAATGAAGTAAAACCGGCTTAGACACTTAAAAATTAATTAATTAAACTATGAGAGTGGCCAGAGTAGTATTTAATATTGTGTTTATTAAACAGTTAGTCGCTCACAGCTGAAGAAAGGGGTAACCATTAACGACGAACGTAATCGAGTTCAGGTGAGTTTCTAGCCCCATTCCATTTTTATGTGTTCGGGCCTGTGTGCATACTCGATGTGAAATGTGAATACACTTACCTTAAGTGGTAAGTGTATGCTATAATGTTTGATATGCTATATATATATATATATATATATTATGAATGGATGTCTGTCGATGCGTGAACGATCTTCGGATATTGCACGTATAGACAGGGAAAGTAACGTTTGTCGGTGCATGAAAGGTCTTCAGATAATTTACGTATCGCCAAGGAGTGTGATTGCTAACTGGTTATAAGTGTGTATATATTATGATGCAACTTGCTTTTTATGTAATGATGAACTGATAGTGAGTGTGTTATAGATAAGTAGATGTAGAGTGTGATAGAAGTGAAGAGGGGTTTAGTAAGGGTGTCAGTGGCCAGACGATAGTAAGTGGTAGGGTGAGCCTATACGTGCCTTCGTCATTAAAGTGGCATAGTGTGGATGTGTGGTAGGGCAAGCCTATACGTGTCTTCGTTAAATAAGTGGCAGTACGTAAGTACGTGGGAGGGCAAGCCTCAATGTGCTTCCTTAATCAAGTGGCTAAGCTGTAGGGGTAAATAAGAGGCTAGAGGTAAAGTGAGTAGGTTAGATATACGACTACGTGTCTTCGGAAACGTTTACAAATGTATGAAATGGTTGTATGACAAGTTGCTTGATTAACTAGAACTCACTCAACGTAGCTGACTTTTAGTATGCACGCAGGTGAGAAGACCAAGGAGCTAGCATGGGGATGGAACATGACATGGATTGAACGGTTGGAATCTGATGATTAAAGAAATGGCGTTTTAAATATGATGTTTTATGTTATGGTTTTAAAGAAAAGTTTGTATATCTTGTGTCGATTAATTGACGTCAATGTTTCCACGAAAGCTTTTAATGAACTCTGATTTGTAAGAACTATGTTTATGAGTAAATCTGACGTTAAAGTAGGGCTACCGCTTTCGGGGCTTTACAAGTTCCAGAATTGAACAGGAAGCTTAGAATCTCCAAGCATTGTTCTTGCTGCTTCAATCAATGTTCTGTTTTTCCTCTCAGCCACCCCATTCTGTTGTGGTACATAAGGAGCACTGTATTCTCGATGAATTCCCTTTCGAACACAAAAGAAATCCAATGTATTTTATTTAAACTCCGTACCATTATCACTTCGAATACGTCTCACTTTCAATTTGTATAGTGATTCAATCTTAGTGATTAAGTTTTGAACCAGAATGGGTGTCTGATCTTTTGAACTAATAAATAATAATCATGAATATCTTGAATAATCATCAGTGACGATGATTATCTTGAATAATCATCACCTCGATGAATTCCCTTTCGAACACAAAAGAAATCCAATGTATTTTATTTAAACTCCGTACCATTATCACTTCGAATACGTCTCACTTTCAATTTGTATAGTGATTCAATCTTAGTGATTAAGTTTTGAACCAGAATGGGTGTCTGATCTTTTGAACTAATAAATAATAATCATGAATATCTTGAATAATCATCAGTGACGACTAGACAATACCAATCACCAGCAATACTCGCATAATTCACAGGACCAAACAAATGCATATGAAGTCGTTCAAGTGGAGTATCAATGGTATTGATTAACTTAGATGGGCGTGACTTCTTCTTCTGTTTGCCCTTTTTACAAGAAACACAGTGGTCAGATAACTTAAAATGTTTCAAAGAAACACTATCAACCAGATCATTTGCGATTAAATAATTCATTTTCCTGACATGAAAATGACCCATTCTTCTATGCCAAAGAATCGTGTCCTTTTTAGTTGCCTTAGAAACAAAACACGTTTCCACAGAAATTGATACTTTAGAAGACATGTTCAACAAATAAATATCATTCGATCGAGGATATCGCATGACCACAATGTCCTCGGGAATGACGTATCCCAGTTTCAGTATAAGATACTCCTTATCAGTAAATATGGTAGTGCATTTCTTATCACAGATTTGTGACAAACTCAACAAGTTGTGATCAACTTTATCACAACAATTAACCTTTTCAAACGTGATGCTACCATTTGACACGTCACCCTCTTTAGTGATCATACCTCCCGAATTACCAACAAACGCAACATACCCTCCTTGTATATTTTTGACATTTGTTAAGAGATTTAGATTGTCGGTAATGTGACGAGAGCATCCACTATCCATTATCCAGTTTTCACCAGAAATAGTCTTGGATGAACCCTACACATGAAAAAGAAAATGATCAGTTCAAAAAGGCAGCCCAGGCCTCAGTCTTGGGCACCTCTTGAGTTTCTCTTGAAGTCTTAACATTTAGTGAGTCCGAATGTTGTTTAGCTGCTAGTGAATAAGTCACATGTCGTTTTGACTTTCGTCGTAAGTATGCAGCTTAAACAATATTCATATTCACGTTTGTGCAAATAGGTTCCGTAGGAACGAATTTGGGCTTTATGTTACTTACATTTTCATTAACATGAATCACCTTTCGAGGATTAACATCAAAAAACATAATGTGAGTTTCATCATCAAAAGACATTGGTCTTCTCAAAATCTCCTTGATCATAGGAACGGGTTTGGATTGTTCCTTGATAAATGGGTGAAGATTTTGGGATTTCTTCACACCACAGTTTTTGACTGCATGACCATGTTCACCATAGAGAAAACATGTTCTCATGTCAACACGTTCATATGATGGTTTAGTAGAAACATGTGCAACCGAAGGTTGATGATAAACTCCAACAATGGGACCTTTGTCCAAGTCATCAAACGTAACAGATTTCCTTTTCATGTAGATATCTAAATTTGAACAATTTGAAAAGCTTTGTAGAGTATCAGTTCCATTTGATTTCACAAATTGAACATTTTTAGCAGATTTTAACAAATTTTTAGCTTTTATCAAAGGATCTACCACTTTTGATGTCTTGGATTTCACAAACTTGTTTTAAAGGTCTTGTAACTTAGAAGTTTCATTGTGAAAGACACTTTCAATCAATTCTGTTCTGTTCAAGTTAAATGGAATGTCTTTCTTAGTGAACATTTTGCTTATTCCTTTAAGCTTAAACACACGACCAGTTGATGTCTTATATGCAACAGGATTGATAAACCACATCGAATCCTCATCAGAAACTACAGGATTTTCTGATTTCTTAGCCTTCACTGGTTTAACAGATTTCTCCTTTTTCACCTGAGACGTGTTTGAACCATACACCGCCTCCTCAAATTCATGAGGCTCACATAGAATCTGATTTGAACTTGGAATGTTCTGGTTCTTGTGTATCACTTCAGGTTCAAACACATCCTCAATGATAACTTTCTCAACATTCTCAACAAAAACTTTGTTGCTTTCAACATGATGTTTTTGAGTTGATGATTGGGCTTTATCATTATCAATTTTTATTGGTTTAGGTTTATCTGAAACAACATGTTTATTAACAACCACTACTTCTTTTCCAGCAAAAGAATTTGCAGTATAGTCATTATGAAAAGGTGGTGGTACTTCAACAAAACCTAAACCATTTTTAGAATCTTTTTTCTTAACAGTAACTTCAATTATATCATTTAGCAAAAATGATGAATTTCTAAATTTTCCCAACTTATTCTTCAACTCAAGAACTTCATTCTTAAGCTCCTTATCTTACATCAATATTTCAAGATTTCTTGAAATTTCTGATCATTAATTGTCATTTTAACCGACAATTCAGCTTTGAGATCATGGTTACTAGTAGACAATGCTTCAATTTTCTCCCTAGATCTCATTTGATATTCTAAATATTGTCTATAAGTATCCTTAAGCAAAGAAATTTCTTTCACTAAACGGTCATTATGATCTTTCAATGATTCTAACTTAGGCTTAATTGTCTCACAATCAACACAAGGCACATCAACCGATAGATTAACAAAATCAGAAACATAAGAACTAACCTCGTCGATTTTGGCCATATAAGCAAATGTAGTTCAATGCATTTGACATGAATCATCAGAATCAGACTCAATGTTGTTGTCAGAAGATAGCTCATTCCCACTTGCATCTTGAAAACTCTCATTTAACTCGAACATAACCAAGTTAGCTTGATTGTCGTTGCACAACAACCTTTGTGTCCAATCAGTTCCATCAACAGCAGACTGTAAAGCTTGTGATCCCTAAGCAGACGGTTTACTTCCAGAAGGCTTATCAGCATCATTACTCTTTTTCACAGAAGAACTTCTATCTTGACTTTGAGGTCCAGTGTACACTTTCTTTGGTTTGTCACACTCTTTGGCAAAGTGTCCAAACTCTTGACAGTTATAACACTTGACTTTGAGTTTATCAAAACCAACTCTCTTGTTCAACGATGGTAGATCTTTTCTAGTTCTTGGCATGAACTTTTTCACTTTTCTCACTATCATTGACATATTCCACTTAAGATCTATGAGCTCCAAATCATCGGGGTCGATTTGATCATAATCTTCATCGGTTAACTCACTTGTGGCAATTTTACTACCAACCAAGTTCTCATACGAAGTAATAAAAGCACACAAAATGGCAAAATTTTGTTCAGCCTATTTCATGTTCACATTCGGTGGTGCTGAGAATTGATTTGTTGTAGCAGAAGTTCCAGAACCTCTAGAATTATTAGTAAAACCACATGCCAAAAAGCGTACACTTAGATCACTATAAGTTGTTGTTGAACCTTCATTTGCATTCTGAGTAAGAAATGCAATGATTGGAAATGTTGTGGTGCTCAAAGGCATACTTCCACCATAGAAGGATGGATATTGACTATCTTTTGATGACTCTTAACACTTCAAATCATATTCCCGAGCTTCAATCTTTTGCATAAACTCAGAAGAAGTCAAATCTGCATTTTTGAAATTATTATTCTTCTTCTTCAACACCATTAGGAATGTTGAGGATGAACTAGGTAAAGCATTTTTAACACTATCCATCTTATCAGATTCAGAAGGTTCCATCTTTAACTTATTCATTTCAGCAATTAAATGATTGAAACAAGTAAACATTTCCTCAACAGTTTCACCTTTGAGTAAATTAAAGTTTCGGAATTGGAACTTTAACATTACTTTCTTGCTCTCCTCAGTATTACCCATGCTTCTCATTTTGATGTGTTGAAACAAAGAAGCTCAAATCTTGATACTTCCAACTTAATGGAATATATTATCTGGTAATGCCATTGTAAGAGTCTAATATTCTTTTGTCTCGATCTCTAAAGCCTTCTTCTCCTCTTGAGAGTATTGTGAAAAATCTTTAGGGGTAAAACCAATAGTCTCATCACCAATCATTGGTACAGTGTAAACATCATCAAGACATCTAGAGCAATTGGGATGCAAAGAACCAAGATGTACTCGAAATCGGGGTTCCCATTTAGCAAAATCACTGAATTTCATTAGTCGAGGACATTTGGAATGAGATCCAATTTCAGCATCCAAGTGTAACATCTGTTGCATAAGCATGTTCTGAGATGCCAACGCATAAAAACTAGCCATTGTAAATTACAAGTTTAAACTTAACAAAAAGTCAAACTTGAGGTTAATATTGGAACTTTTGTAACGAATCAAAATAAACTAGTAACGAATCAGATAAGTAACAAATCAGTATTTATAACGAACTAGTAACGAATCAATGTAACAATTCAATAACAGATTGTTGACGAATCGTTGACTAATTGAAATGACGAATCAAGATGACGAATCAAGTTGACGAATCAGGATGACGAATTGATCACGAATCAATAACGAATTCAATAACACGAATTAACTACAGTTGATAACGAATCAACTACAGTGGTTAAAGAACTAGGTTGTTATACAGTTATAACAAACTCAGCCACGTGGCACTAATCTGTTCAGAGATGGTGACGAATTAGGACACGTGTATGACGAATCAACAATAACGAATTAACGCCATTTATGAACCTTTAAATCTTCAAACAAGTTTTCCAGAAATCTGGAAAATTTCCAGATTCAAGAACACATAAAATTAAACTCAGATTTGTAATACTAACTCAATACCCAACCAAATCGTTCAAATTATTCCTCAAAATACTCGTAAATCAATCGCGAATCTAATAACCTCAACCCCGTAACCTTAATCGATCAAACAATCACTAATTGTCACAAATCGCATACCCTGTTCCGTACATATACTCATCCATACCAAAACCAATCCAAATCCTCTCTAATTAAAATTCAATCCACACAAACAATCCTTAAACCTTCCCGAACACAAACCAAACCAAAATCAATCCATAATTAATAGATTCAACTGTTAATTCAATCAAATTTAAATAAACTTAATAACACCGAAAATGAATTGAATAAACTTCAATTAACAATTCAATAATACTGAATCAAGAGCAATCGAACACCCAAAAGCTCTGATACCACTTGTAATTACCTTTAATAATCTAAACGATATTAATTACCGGAATTAGATCTAATACCTTAATCAGATCTAGTTCATGATATATCTTAATCAGTTATATATATATATTAGTTATTAGATATGTGTATTAGTAATGTTAAGTGAAGAATTGATCGAGAGAGAATATGGGCAGAGGTTTGTTACTCAATAATCAAAACTTAAATTACTAAGGGTATGAACACCCTATATATGGACGATGGAACCAATTTGTTACACAGCCCGTAACGAATTGGATCCAGTTCGTTAACTTACAGACACAAAATGGAAAGCATAACGAATCTTTGATTCGTTATGCTCCCATTCGTCAACATTCCATGACGAATGGGAACATACATAACTAATTGGCTAATTCGTTAAACATCCTTAACGAATTAGCCTTTACATTAGCGAACTATCATAAACTATTATAAATTACATAAATGCCCTTAACATTAAAATATTAATAAATTACAAATGATAAATACAAAGACTCGAGACGACAAAACCGTGCACTAACAAACTCCAATAATAGCTCCAAAAAACTCCAAATTCGTCTAGTGGCTGAAGGGTATTTTTTAGGTTAAGGTTAAGGGTGTATTTATAATGAATTGGGCCCCAAAACGACCAAAATACGAAAACTTTTTGGAATCTGATGCTGGCCTCGCCCCGCGACTAGGTATTGAGTTTCTGGTCACACGACAAACTTTATGGGGGGTGTCTGAACGGTTCTCCTTACGGTTCATATCTAGATGTGTTCCCACTTCTCGTTTAGGCTTATTTTGACTCGTTTTTGGCCTTTTTTAACTACGATCATATTTTAAAACCTACAAAACACAAATATGTTAGTAGTATACAAATTTTAACTAAAAACGAACAAAAACTAATAAAATATTATATAAAATATACACGGGAAATATATATATTATCATTATATAAACCTATAACTAGTACGGATAAGTAAGGTCTTCTCTTCAGGATATCAAAGGAAAGTGCAAGTGAAACTCATGACTTAAACTAATTAATTATGCGAACAGTCGATATCAAGCAGTTTATAAAGATGATTATAAGAATACACGATTACTTTTAATTAACTGTAACAATTATGGGAAAAACGATTCACTTCAGGTTCAGATAATGTGATGACCAACTAATCATATATTCAGATAGATTGATTGAGCGGTAATTACACTACAAAAAAAAAATGGCCTAAGGCAACCTTTATTTCACAAAAAAAGCTGCATTAGGTGAAGTTGCATTAGATCTAGTGCAACCTTTTTGTTAGATAACGCAACTGTTTCTTTCAAATGCAACACTTTTAAAGGGTTGCATTTGAAAGAAAAAAGTTGCATTATCTAACAAAAAGGTTGCATTAGATATAATGCAGCTTTTTTTGTGAAATAAAGGTTGTCTTAGGCCAATTTTTTTGTAGTGTTATCAGACCTAATAGTTGGGTTGTGATGACAAACGATACCCTAACTGAATTGTTGACACAACAGAACCTGATCTACCAAATTACCAATTTTATATTACGAAAATCAATTAGGTTGCAATGACTAGAGGTTAGTAGTTCAATGATATAAGAACGTAGTCTTAAAGTGAATACAATGGATTTAGCCTAACATCGGCATCACAGAGAATTCACTTATCTGATGAGAGGATGAAAGCGTGTGATGATCCGACGAAACAAATGCTTCAGAATGGTGCAAAATCGTCATAGGGTTCTTCTCTGGCTGCTCGAATGAAGGATATGTCAAAGTAAAGGCTCAAAACTGGTCATATTAAATTAAGGTTCTTTTTCCCCTTTTTAAGAACCTTCGCGTAGCGCGCAGGGTTTTTGACCATCATTTCGCGCGACCTCATATTCAGATTTATCCTCATCGAGAAACCTAAAATTCATATATTATGGGTCCTGTAACTCATTTTCTAGGCCGAGATATGCCCATTTTACTATAGACACTTTTCTGGTAACCCGTCTTGTTCATTTTTTGCTTCGACTTCAGGTTTCTCATCCAAACCATTCCCGAATCCTTCTTAACCATCCATATATGTTTCCCTATGCTTCCGTCTTATAGAGGCTTGCTTAATCTTCATCTGGATGACTCTGAATTAGCTCGTTTAAGCTCCGAACACCTGCGATCAGACAAGAACACAAAGTAATTGTGTTTGTTATATATAAACACTTAAAATACATGAAATAACCCATATATACACATGATTTATAGCCGACCATCAAGTTCCAATCAAACCCTTGTGCGTGTTTTGTGTGAATTTGTGATCTCTGGTAAGCCAATAAACGAACCGAATCAAACGAAACCTTGTTCGTGTTTGTTCATTTTTAGTGTTAAAGTTGTTCTCGAATGGTTCATGTATGCTAACCAAACGGAAAAATCTTGTTTGTGTTCATTCCTTAAGGAACTGAACTTGTTCACAAATGGTTCACGAACATGTACTATTTATCAAAACATTCTTAATCAAAAACATCATACATAATCATTTTAACTAAATATAAAGTAAAGCTCATGCGATAATAATAATTATAAACATAACCATCCCCTATTTTAGCGGTTTTGTTATGATAATGTCAACAAAGCAAAAGTTAGATTTATTGTTAGTAAATAAGAGTTTATAAAACATACCATTAACAAAAAATTAAACATAAACAATAAAATTTTAAACATTAAATGTTACGTTGGTTATTACAAATAAAATATTACAAAATTAGCAGACCTTTAACTAATGAACATAAACAAACATAAATGAATACATTACCATGTTTACGAACATAAATGAACGAATGCAACCTCTGTTCATATTCGTTCATTTAAATAAATTAACAAAATTTCTTGTTCGTGTTCATTCACTTAATAAATGAATGAACGTAAATGAACTTCCGTCATACGGTTCACATATTATTAGTTGCCTTACTCTTCAGTTTATCGGATAATGTGAGAGTATGGTAAACTACTGTGCATTCGTTTGAGATGAAGGGAAACCTAACAAAGATCCAAAATAGATTAATTCAATTAACTCAAGAAATAGTCCTGATTCATAATAACCCAATTGCAATTTCAATTGAAAATATACGAATTTGAAACCTTAGGGAAAAAAATCAAATTAAACCAAAACCAAGACTTTTAATTATGATAGATAAAAAGTCCATAAAGAAGAACTCATCCCGAAAACTAGTTGGTGAGGAAGTTTATTTGGTCTATAAAGTATAAACCTCACATTTGTGTCCATAGTAACTATGTGTGACAAGTCTCACATATCTTGCAGCTTGCAATGGTTTCAGTCCGAGTAACTTGATGCCATAACTTTGACACGAATCAACAAGCGCAATTTCCCAAAATCAAACAGCTGAAGATGCAAAATCATGACATAAGAATCTGCATTAGAGAAGATACATTTCCCATTAATGTTTATAGTTGAATTTTGCATCTACGAAACAAGGTCGTGCAATTGGTTTTTTGGTCCAAGACACGAGATTGATAGTTGAGGCTTGGGATATTTATGATATCATGTTCGAAACCTAACTCAATGGGATTATTCCCACAGTAGTGAGTTTCCTCATTGATGGGTTTCATATGTAAGTTTACATGGTTGACATCTCATCCTAATAAGGCTCACATTGTTAAGTCTAACTTCAATTCAAAGGAAAGAAATTATTTTCCTCTTCAATCAGTATCATGTATAATCACATTCTGAAAAATTATCAAAATACGAAACACTAAATTAACATATAATAAAAAGAAGAAAATAAAAAAATACAAACAAGAGGCATTGGCAAATTGGATTTTTAATAATTTCATTTTTTTTAGTTGGTTGAAAATAATAATCTAAAAATAAGAAAAATCTTGTCACTAGTCCCATCTTTCGTCCTATTTTTTCTCATTGGACCTCCGTAAAAAAAAACTAACTACTTTTTTTCCCGAAGTTCAAATTAATATTTTAGGGCTTTTGATTTGAAATGATTCCTGATGTAAAACTTACCTCGAAACGGTGCTCCAAACGATGAAACGATGCTTCAATTCGGGTGTTAAAACTTCCATTCAACAAAAATCAAGCCGTTTGGAGCACAATTTCGAAACAATCGAAATAAGTTTTATATCAATCGACTTATATACTCTTTCCGATCAAAGTCCTAAAATATCAGTTTGAAATTTGTAAAAAAACTTAACAGAGTTAACTTTTTTTAAACAAGGTCTAATGAGAGAAAATATGATGAAAGATGGGACTTGTGACAAGAATTTTGTTAGATGAGATTATTATTGACAAGATGTTAAAATGTGAGATTACTAAAATTCAATTTATCTAGAAAATAAAAAAAATATATATAGAAGGTGACCGCAATCAATGACTCATTTAATAATGCACAGGTACCATGTACCATGGTAGGTGAGAAAAACACTTACATCACATGCTAATGATAAACAACAAACAAGGTCCAAAAGAAAAGTTTTAGAGACTTGGGAGGATAATATTTAGATTGGAATGGAGCAAGTAGTTATATTTGTTCTTTTACTTGGTTCTCTCCACGTTCAGAAAATCTCTACAGCTGAAATCGACATCATTTCAGATTTACAGTTCTTGACAGAAGAAGACACGTTGGTCTCGCCTGTCGGAACCTTTGAACTTGGCTTTTTCACACCGGGTAGCTCTGGGAATAGATACCTTGGTATTTGGTATAAGCAAATATCTGTTAAGACAGTGGTTTGGGTTGCCAACAGAGACCGCCCACTCAGCGTTTCAGCATCCGGAAAAGCGATACCAATGGTATAATATGGTCATCCAACACAACATCTTCAGCAAAAGCAACCATAAAGCTTGATGACTTTGGAAATTTAGTCATGACAGATGGAGACCACAAAAAGGTTATCTGGCAGAGTTTTGATTATCCAACTGATACTCTTTTACCTGGAATGAAGTTCGGGAGAGACTTGTTGACGCGTAAGGAATGGCATCTATCGTCATGGAAAAGCGATGAAGATCCAGCTCCAGGTGAATTTACCTATAGCATTGACACACGCGGTTATCCTGACGACATACTCAAACAAGGTGCGGATATTAAATTCAGAGCAGGACCATGGAACGGTCGACGGTTTAGTGGGGCTTCGGAGTTCAGCCGGAACACAATCTTTACTTATAGTATGATTATCAATGAAACAATGGTGGCTTTTACATATGATCTTATAAACAGCTCTGTTGTATCGAAGTTCTCCTTGATTTCGTCGGGAATCTACAACGTTCTGTGTGGGTGGAAGATGCTAAAAAATGGCAGCTTATCGTACAATTGCCGAGAGGGATGTGTGATTCGTATAACATATGTGGTTCTTATGGAAGCTGCAGCACTGCGAATTCGCAGGCATGTTCGTGCTTAGATGAGACTAAATTTGTGCCTAGAGACCCAAAGGGTTGGGGGTTAGAAAATTGGTCTGGTGGCTGTGTGAGGCGAATAGCATTGAATTGCGAAAATGGAACTGACGGGTATATAAGGTATCCGAAGGTAAAATTGCCGGACACACAGAATTCGTGGTTTAACATGAGCATGACCCTAAAGGAATGTGAAGCAGCATGCCTAAAGAATTGTACTTGTATGGCTTATGCAAATACAAATATCACAGGGGAAGGAAGTGGCTGCTTGCTTTGTACAATGATCTCCGAGACATCAGAATAATAACCGACGGAAACGGTGGTCAGGATATATTTGTAAGAATGTCTGCCTCTGAATTAGGTAACGACTTCCTACTTAAGTTTGCTTACCGTGTATATATTTTAACTTCAAACTTATCTAAATGGGTTGTATACTTGTATTATAAGAAACTATACTCTACACAGATCCATTTGCGTTTGTACAGAGTTGCTAATTATTTGTTAAAAGTAAAAAAGAATGATTTATGCTAGCTTGGAATAATCTAAAAAACTAGGAAGAAGGTTATGGATGGGATTTGTTGTTTCCCTTTCTCAATTGATATGGATGCATACACCTCTTTTATAGATGTTGCAAAAGAAACCAATCATCAAAACTTTTTAAGTAACTAGATGATCAGAAAACCAACAATCATGACCATAAAAAAGTTATGATAATTGATATTCTTAACTGGCAAGCTAGACGCCGCTTTTGATTCGATGTTTAGCTTGAAACAAGAAAGAACAGCAAAAAGGAAAACATCTATGATAAGTTGGTTCATCAAGTTGAGACCAAAATGTAAATGATCTTATTGTTGAGTTTTCTTTCTTCGTTATTCTCTCTTCATTCTTCGTTAGTCGGTCTCCCTTCATCTTCCTCTTCTTCTATGCTGCATACTAGTGATGCAGTTTGTGGTTCCAGTTTTTAAAGTTCACGGTCTCTGAATCATACATACAAACGGAAATGATTTGGTCACCCAGAGTGTTTGAAGCTCTAATACCATATTGAAATTAAAATCCATTAAGAAGATTATTTATACTAGATTAGAATTATCTAAACTAGGAGAAGGTTATGGATGTGAACTCATTTTTTCCTCTCTCAATTGTTATGAAAAATATACACCTCTTTAATAGAGCCATAGAGATGTTACAAACGAAAACCAACTATATATTTTAATTTAACCAGTAATTATATATGAAAACCAACCATCATGAATACATAAATGCTATGATGATTGATGTTCTTAACACTGATTTCATGGCTATTATATCTAAGATACCAATGTTGCATGTTTTATTATCTTGCAGTTACTCAACATGTTTCCAAGAACCAGAGAACAAACAAGAAATTCATCTTATTGTTAGTCTTTCTGGTGGTTCTTCTTATAGGCTTGAGCTCTACATTGTTATGGTATGCACTGAAAAATAGGCATCATGCACAACCGATGGGAGAAGGTAAGCAGTTTAAAGCAATTTGAATTCCTTGAGCAGATTCAGTCAGTTTATAGTTTGTCGTATTTCTAATGCATAGGAGAACCATTGCATATCTATGAAAGCCAGAAAGAGGTCATGGAGCTTCCTTTGTTAAGCTTCTCTACAGTAGCAGAATCTACTGCCAGTTTTTCGCCGGACAATAACTTGGTGAGGGCGGATTTGGACCAGTCTATAAGGTAAAGTATTTTCTATGCACTTTCCAGAGTATAACATAATATCTGATCATATATAGTCCATATATTAGAATGGTATTTCAATGATCCAATGAAAGGCACATTATAATCTATTAAACATAACAAAAAGACGTATGATGTATATAGTTATTGACATTGTAAATGGTAATTTTCAGGGTGTGCTAGATGGGAAAGAAATTGCAGTTAAGCGCCTCTCAACAACTTCAAGACAAGGACTTGATGAATTCAAGAATGAAGTCATCTGCATTTCCAAACTTCAGCAACGAAATCTTGTTAAGCTCCTCGGATGTAGCATAGAGGGAGACGAGAAATTGTTGATCTATGAATACATGCCAAACAGAAGCCTAGACTTCTTTATATTCGGTCAGCGTCATATAATAGCCGTTGATTAATATTATGAACTAACTAAATTACCCAAGTACATGTTTGGCAGATAATAAACAAAGCACGCTACTTGATTGGACAAAACGATTCAGCATCATCGAAGGAATCGCCCGAGGACTTCTTTATCTGCATCAAGATTCACGACTGAGAATCATTCACAGAGATCTTAAAGCAAGCAATATTCTATTAGATCTGGACATGAACCCTATGATATCAGACTTTGGCATAGCAAGAAGCTTTGGAGGTAATGAGACTCAAGCAAACACAGAGAGAGTTGTTGGTACATTGTAAGCTTCACAAACTATCTATATATGTGTGTGTGTGTGTGTGCATGGTGTGTGTGTGTGTGTTTATCATATATATTTCTTAAGTTTATTGTATTACTCTTAGAAACATTTTGTCGACTACAGTGGTTACATGTCCCCGGAGTATGCATGAGACGGTCATTTCTCAACAAAGTCAGATGTGTTCAGCTTTGGTGTTTTGGTGCTGGAGATTGTTAGTGGCAAGAGAAATCGGGGATTTGTTCATCCCAATCATGACAATAACCTTATTGGACATGTAAGTTCACATCTCACATATTTCTCTTTTGAATTGTAATTATAATTCTCTACTATATAACCAAATAAATGTATCCATATTAAATTCAGGCATGGAGAATGTATAATGAAGGCAGGTCAGTGGAGCTCATTGATTCAACTTTAGATGAGCCAAGTGATTCATTAGAAGTTCTAAGATCAATTGAAGTGGGTTTGTTATGTGTTCAGCAAAGTCCGGAAGACAGACCCGAAATGCAATCTGTGGTTCGAATGTTAGGCAGTGAGGGTGCATTGCCGAAACCTAGGCAACCAGCATATTTTACTGAAAGAAAATTGCATGGTGCTGATTTCTCTTCAAGCACTTATCCAACAAGCTCAACCAATGATTTTACTGTTACAGAGGTAGTTGCCCGATAAAAAGCGCACATAACTTCTCATTTAAGGTCGTTAATATTGTTTTCTTGCTTCCATCAAATACAAGGCTATATGTTCATTGCACATACATAACTTCACATTATATTTATTCTTGCTGTTTTGGAGTATAATGGTAGCTAGGGGTACGCAAATAACCAAATTAACCCAACCGTAACTAAATTAACTGAACTGAACAAATACTGATGGTTTGATTAACCATATTTATGGTTTGGTTTTGGTATGTGGCGTAACCAAACTAATCAAAACGAAGTGAACCGATTATACATAAATCTAATCAAATTATGTGTTCTTATTAGATGCAAGAACTCCCTAATCATCATCGTATATACAGATTAAAAGTAACATGCACATGGCCGGCGCACTGTAAAACATATGAAATTATAAGTCATTGATTGTAACAAAGTATTATTCAGAATGATTTGAGAATAAAGTAGAGAATTAGGCCAAACACTTATATGCATCAATTGCACCGTTTTATTGCAGTTGACACAATTCCAACTTAGCAAAGACATTTTGCTTTCTATGTGTTAGGATAAAGTAGAAACAGTTGAGACAAATTATTTTTATTATACGAAGCATAAGAATCAACTGAAACAAACTTTATGATGGTGGCCTAAATAATGGAAGGCGCATATGTGCTTCAGAGTCAATTATTCTACAAAGGGTAATAAAAATGAGAAGTGTGAGAAGCCACATATAATTGACATGTGTCAACTGGGGACCAAAGGAAAAAGGATATAAAGGTAATTGTACATATTTTCTCTCTCCACATGCAAGACACATGTTAATATCCCCATCATTTTAAAACGTTTATAACTTTTTCGTATGATATTTTTTTGTAAAAAAAAAATTCATCATAATAACAAGCGTTTTTTATCTTTTAATATGAGTATGATTTTTGTTATATAAAATTTGAAACAAAAATCACGTCATTGTGTCTTTTCGCATACCATTGTGTCTTTTCGCTTATCATTGTGTCTTTTTTCGTCATTGTGTCTTTTCACATACCATTGTGTCTTTTTGCTGATAATTGTGTCGTTTTTCGCCATTGTGTCTTTTCGCACATCGTTGTGTCTTTTCGCTTATCATTGTGTCTTTTTTCGTCATTGTGTTTTTTTGCACACCATTGTGTCTTTTCGCTTATCATTGTTTTTTTTCGTCATTGTGTCTTTTCGCACACCATTGTGTCTTTTCGCTTATAATTGCGTATTTTCTTTTCACTGTGTCTTTTGAAACACTATTGTGTCTTTTTTTCGTCATTGTGTCTTTTCGCTCACCATTGTGTCTTTTCGCTTATCATTGTTTCTTTCGTCAATGTGTTTTTTCGCACACCATTGTGTCTTTTCGCTTATCATTGTGTCTTTTTTCGTCATTGTGTCTTTTCGCACACCATTGTGTCTTTTTTCGCACACCATTGTGTCTTTTCGCACACCATTGTGTCTTTCTTCGCCATTGTGTCTTTTCGCACACCATTGTGTCTTTTTCGCACACCATTGTGTCTTTTCGCTTACTATTGTGTCTTATTTCGTCATTGTGTTTTTTCGTCATTGTGTCTTTCAACTCATCATTATGTTTTTTTAAATAATAATAACACCATTGTGTAATAATAATATGTAAAAAGAATGATAAAATAACAACAAATTATCTAATACATAAAACACAATGATTAATACATGTTACACAATAACTTGAAACGTAAAACACAATGGTGAATACGTATAACACAATGACCTAAAACGTAAGATACAATGTTGAATACGTATAAAATAACGGCCTAAAACGTAAGACACAATTGTGAATATATATATATAACACAATGACTTGAAGCATAAAACACAATGGAAACAACATATTACACAATGACACAATGAACAACAAAAAAAACACAATTAAAAAACCCATTTTTTTATATAACAATATGATACTCATATTAAAGATAAAAAAACGCTTATTATTATGGTGACTTTTTTTAAAAATAATAATGTCGTATGAAAAAGTTATGGACATTTTAAAACGATGGGGGTAATTGGCATGTGCCTTGCATGTGGAGAGATAAAGTCAACAAAGGTGGGTTATTACCTTCATGCCCTTTCCATCAATTTTTATTTATTAGATTAATCTCAGACATTCAAATATAAGATCAATGGACTGGATTCCTTCTCACCTTCTCATTTTTGTTGTCCTTTGTATTTTAACTTTACCCTATATATAAATAGGTGATTAGTATGAAAATGGATGATTATTATAAAGGATCATTCATCAACGTGAAAGTGTGAAGCAAGGTCATTTGTGGAGATAGCCCATTCAAGGGGTCCTATGCGGAAATCAGTACCACTAAGCTCTTGCCAATCAACATTGAAGGATTCCACAATTACTTTAGTCTTCTTGTTATAAACATGATAAGCGGTTTTTTTGGGAGCATATCCAACAAAGTAACACTCATCGGCCTTTTCAGCAAACTTAGAAGCAAACTTAGGATCTTGGTGAGCACCTGTATGGAGCAAAGGTGCATGGACATCCAAATGTTTTGAAATAGTTTACATGTGGCTTCGTCTTGTAGTAGAATTCGAAAGGAGTCTTCTTCAAGCGTTTGTTGATGATCACACGGTTTTGTATGAAGCAAGCAACATTGATAGGTTCAACCCAAAAGAACAATGGAAGTTTGGAGTCTAGCAAAATAGTTCTAGCAGCTTCGATCAATGTTATGTTGTGACGTTCAGCTACTCCATTTTGTTGTGGAGTGTATGGTGCACTGAATTGTCGATCGATTCCATCTGAATTACAGAAGTCATCCACAGTCCTGTTACAAAACTCAGTCCTGTAAGACCCTGTTACCGGTGTCTTACTTTGGACATTGGATTTACTCATAAACACAGTTCATAATATCAGAGTTAATAAAAACATTCGCGGAATATTAAAACATTCAAACCATTATGTTACATGACCATCCTTTCTTGTCTTAACAAGCATTCAAATTATTTAAACATAAAACATTGTCTTTAAAATAACATAACATTTCTTGAGATGCCAACTTCTTCAAGTTCATGCCATGTGCTTCCTCTTATGCAAGCTGCCTCAATCTACTCACCTGTGTGCATACTAAAAGTCAGCTACGCTGAGTGAGTTCTAGTTAATCATACCATCATACAATTTGTTCTCATACTTTCACACGTGCTCGAAGGGGTGTTCATTAATCATACTTACTCTTCATATATAACTATCCATCCTATTTAAAGAGCCTTCCGCCCTATAACCTCACAGATATTATAAGGGTCTGGTCCCTAACATCACAGATATTATAAAGGGTCTGGTCCCCAACATCACAGATATTATTAGGGTCTGGTCCCTACCATCACAGATATTATTAGGGTTTGGTCCCTTTGTTTCATGCAACTGTACCATGCCTGTTCTTACATACTTTTCTTGACAATACGTGCAATCTCCGAAGAGCGTTCATGTACCATCAACATATCATACATACATATGCACACATCATATATATTTTCATACATAAATCATATCTTACATCATACATATCAATCATATATTTAACTACCACCTGACGGTACATGCAATATCCGAAGATCGTTCACGCACCGCCAAGCAATCATCATACATAAATCATACAAGGCATACACTTACCACTTAAGGTAAGTGTATTAACTATCACATCGAGTATGCACACAGCCCCGAAAACATAACAAGGAAGTGGGGCTAGAAACTCACCTCAATGCGGTTGTGTTCACCGTTTACAGTTATTCCCCTCTTTAGCTGTGCATGACTAACTGTATAACAATTACGCGCATTAATTACTATCACTATCCATATCACATTTCTAGTCTAACTATAACCCTCAACGAACGGGGGTCCGGGGGAAGCGCCCCTGGCAGCGGGGTCTAGGGGCGGCAGCCCCTAGCAGGGTACAAGGGGCAGAGCCCCTGGCTGGGTTCGAGCTGCCAGGTCAGCTTGGAAAAATTTTATTTCTATTAACTGTCTTATCACATTTTCCATTAGCATTTTGAATCATTAATTAATTTTCTACTTAAAAGTCCAAGGGCTTCTTTGTAATTAAATCATTCTTTTCTAAGTCTAGGGACAGTTCTTGTCATTCTGTTAAACTTCTAATTCGTTACTGGTTCATAACGATTTGGCTTATCTTAGCAAACTGGTTCCTATGACGAATTGGACCCTTTAACGAACTGGACTTCTTAACGAATCAGTTCCATAGCGAACCAGTCCATATAACGAATTAGTCCATCTAATTCGTTATCTCTTCTAACGAACTGGCCATAACGAATCAAGGTTAATTCGTTACCCTTTTCCCCTAACGAATCAGAGACGAACTAGAGCTAGTTCGTTGTGCTCCCTTATGCGAATCAACTAGCGAATCACCTTCCAATTAGTTAAGTTCCCATAGCGAACTAGGGTTTGTTGGTGCATAAATGTCAGTAGTTCATAGTCTAGTGTCTGTAATCGAGTCTGTAATGTTATTTATGTTTTTGTTTAAGCGAAGTTGTTAACAAGTTCGCCTAGGCGAACTTGTTGAATAAGCGAAGTTATGGACAACTTCGCCTGAACATATCAGGCGAAGTTGTCGTGTATTTATACTAGGTTACGGCTTAGTGTTAAGAAGTTAGTCGTTTTGGTTAATCGAGTTCATTGTAACGTGAGGACGAGAGTCTGTATCAGTGATTCATATCACGTGATTTCAGTTATTAATATATAACGTGTTTCGGTTATTCGTGTGTGTTTGTTTGGTTTGCTTTCTACGCTCGTAACGATCTACGCAGGGATTCCGCACCTAAGTAGACCGAGATATCTCGTGTGATCCGTCTAGGGAACCTACAATTGGTATCAGAGCATTTGCTCGATTGTGTGGTTCGGGATATTCACGCGGGTGTAGAAATCATCCCGTTTCGACTATTCGCGGGACGTGTTTTCTGTGTTTTTGATCATTCTTACCTCCTACCATCGTGTTCAAGCCTTTACACCGTCAAAAACCTCGTTAAAATCCGATTTACAGATCTGCAAATCTTCCGTGTTCATCAGGCGAAGTTGCCGTCACTGTGCGTAGGGTTTCGGCGAAGATATAAGGTTAAGCGAAGTTATCCACAACTTCGCCTACCTTCTCAAGTTCGCCTTACTCAAGCGAAGTTCTCTACAACTTTGCCTACCTCTTAAGTTCGCTTAACTCAAGCGAAGTTAAGAATCAGCGAAGTTAATCAGCAGTGTTATCAGCGAAGTTCTCTACAACTTCGCCCACTTCAAGCGAAGTTATCCGTAACTTCGCCTACAGTACTTTTATATAAAAAAAAAAAAAATTTCTTAATTTTTCAGGTTTCTTACTTTTCGGGAAAGATGTCGTCGATCAACATCTCTGAGTTAGTGAAAATGGAAGTTGAAGCAGGGTCAGCTACCAAGGCCCCAAGATTGCTGAAGGGAACCGATTTCGTTGCATGGAAGGATCGGTTCATACAATACGTCAAATACCAGGATGCGAAGATGTGGGTATGCATCCAGGATGGTTATATTCCACCAGTTATGGAGTATGAAGGACGTGATCAAATTAAAAAGTATAGTAAAATGGAAGAAGAAGAGAAAAAGATGTATGAGGCCGAGAGCAAGGCTCATGCTGCTATTACTATGGCTCTTCCACAAGAGATCCTTCATACGTTTAGAAAGTACACATCAGCAAGAGAGCTGTGGGAAGCTCTTGAGAACAGATTTGAAGGGAATGTAGGAATCCGGGCTTCAAAGATAAAATTGCTCAAAACCCAGTTCTCAGTCTTCAAGTATTTGAAGAATGAATCCTTAGATGATATTATCACACGATATTACCATCTGATGACTGAATTGAGCAACTATTCAATTTCCTACCGAGAAGAAGAAATAGTTGAGAAGCTTCTAGATGCTCTCCCACCAAAATGAGAGATGTACACTGTGCTGATGAGGGAAGACAAGGACTTCCCCACATATGATCTAGAAACGACAGTCAACAAGCTCAGAACCTTTGAGCTTAACATGGTCAGAAAAGAGACACCTATGGATCAGGTTCAAGATCCAGGTATGTATGGAGCTAAAGTCAACACTAGCTCAGGATCGAAGACTGAATCTGCTGCCTATTACACAAAGGGAGAGTCGGGCCCCAAATCATCACATGAGGGGCATGTGTAAGTTAACACAAATGGGGATGTTTGCTATGTAGCAGCTGGATCGAGTGGTTCTCAACCCCCGGTAAGCAAGAGTAGTTGCTCTCCAAGTATTCCCAGCAACAACTACTCCAAGATGCCTATGAGTGTCAAGTCTGCTGAAGAGCAGTTTGGTCTCTATGCTTCTTTTATTGCTTCCTATGAGAACTACATTCAAGGGAAGGTTGTTGATCCAGCTATGTTGGATGAAGATTACGATCAGATTGATGCTGACGATATGGAAGAAATGGATTTACAATGGCAAATGGCCATGATCGTGAGAAGAGTAAAAAGGTTTATGAGAAAGGCGGGAAGGAAGTTTGTCGGTGGAAAGCTGGGGTTTGACATGGCAAAGGTGAGATGCTACAATTGTCAACAAAACGGTCACTTTGCAAAGGAATGCAGGAATGAGCGTGTAGAACGAAGTCAGGGCAGGTCTACACAGCAAAGTGGAGGTTCTAAAGATTATAGTGCGATGATGTCCAGAGAAGATGGTGAATACAACTGGAACCTGCTGTCTAAAGAAACTTTTGAGCAGGCAAATTTGGCAAAGGTAGAAACTGAAGAAAGTGAGAAGGTTACCGGAGAGGAAAAAGCTCTTATGGCAGATGTTAATGACCAGCTCTCCGAGGTATGTTCTAAACTTACATGCTCTAAATGTGAAAACTTGTCTGAGCAATTAGCAACTATAACCGATCAGTATGTTAGGTTGGATGCTGAATTTAAAACTTTAAAAGAAGATCATCACTTTATTAAATCAAGAGAAAATAATTATAAAATTAAAATAAAAGCTTGTGAAAAAGATGTTAAAAGTTTAAAAACAAAACTTGCTGAAAAAATTGAAGTGATTGATTTAAGTTATGAAGTTTTGGAAGAAAAGACCAAACTAATTGTTGAGAGAGAAAAACAGATTGCTGACCACCAGGTGAAAGTGGTGGAACTGAATCGAAAACTGGAGCAGTTCAGAAATTCCTCTGCTATTCTTGATCACCTTGTTAGGGATCAAGGTTCCTCTGTCAAGAGGGGAGGAGTCGGTTATCATGAGGTTCCACCACCGTACAATCACAATTACACTTTTAACCCTAGTGTTCAGAAATCTGTTGACTTTGAGGTTGCTCAGACAGTGCCAATTAAAGTAACTGTTAAAGAACCAAATGTTAGTAGAGGCGAAACAAGTTCGCCTGTTTCAAGTGTTGAAATTTCTGATCAAAGTCCAGTCTCGTCAGATTCGGATAAGTCATCCGAGTCTGGTAAGGCAAAAGAGGAGGTTGTGTTACCCAAGAGTGGAGAAAAAGGTAAAACAAATAAAAGGAGTACTCCACTAAACCCGTACGTCCCACCATATGTGAGACGAACGGGCGGTAATATAGCCTCGACATCTAAAACACCTGTTGATAAAAAGGTTGAACATAGGTGTTGTTTTAGGTGTAATCAAATGGGGCACCTAGTTGCAGATTGCCCTCTGAAACAGCGATTCAGAGGTGTAAGGCCTACTAAAGCTGAGAATAAACCTAATAGTAATTATAATGCTGCTAAAAATGAAAACCACTTAAAATTCAAAAATGTGAGTAATTCAGGTTTTCATAGAAACAAATCTCAGTTTTACACTGCTAATAACCAAACCACAAGTTATAATTCTTTCAATTCACAAAGGTTTGGTAGGCCTCACAATCAATCTTCAAGGAGGTTTCCTAATAGGACTTACAGGAATTTTCGAGATACTAACTTTGGAAAGCCAAAGTTTAGGATGTATAGATCCAAGACCAATTGGTCTTGGGTCCCTAAATTCTAATCTTTTGCTTTATTGTGCAGGAACAGTTGAACAGGGCTGCCAACAATCTTTGGGTTGTAGATAGCGGCTGTTCCCGGCACATGACGGGTAACAAATACTTGTTACACGATTTGAAACCTGTTCAAGGAGGGAGAGTGAGCTTTGCCGGTGAAAGTGGTGGCAAAATTACTGGAATGGGAACGGTGTCAAACGGAAAGATGACTTTGGAGAAGGTTAACTTTGTAGAAGAATTGAAGCACAATCTGCTGAGTGTGTCGCAGATCTGTGATAAGGAGTACACCGTTCATTTTACTAAGAATGAGGCGATTGTGTTGAAACCTGGTTTTCAGATACCAGAGGAGTGGATTGTGATGAAGGCTCCACGTGAAAGAAATACATATATTATGGATATGAGATCAACTGAAATGGCCACGGCAGAATCATGCCTTATGACAAAAGCGAGTGAATCAGAGTCCGAATTGTGGCATAGGAGAATGGGGCACATTCATCTTCGGAAGATGAACCACATTGTCAGGAATGGACTTGTGCTAGGCGTTCCCTTGAAGAATTTCAATTTTGAAGATAAGTGTATAGCGTGCAAGAAGGGAAAGCAGCACAAGAAATCCCATCTCACCAAGAAAGTCAATTCAATTGCCAGTACTCTAGAATTGCTTCACATGGATCTCTTCGGTCCTGTGAATGCAAAAAGTCTAGGAGGTACTTCTTACTGCTTGGTGATCACTGATGACTACTCACGATATTCGTGGGTGTATTTCCTGAAATCAAAAGACGAAACGGCTCAGATGGTGAAGAATTTGATTACCAAAGTTGAGAACGTTATGGATAAAAGGGTTAAGTTCATCAGGAGTGACAATGGAACGGAGTTCAAGAATTTTGAGATGGAGATCTTCTGCCTTCAGAGAGGGATTGAACACCAATACAGCGCTCCGTATACACCGCAACAGAATGGAGTGGCTGAAAGGAAGAATAGAACATTATTTGAAGGAGCCAGAACTATGCTGGCTGATTCGAAGCTTCCTGTGGTGTTTTGGACTGAAGCTGTTGCTATAGCCTGTTATGTTCTGAATAGAGTCTTAACTGTTAAAAGACTTGGTAAAACGTGTTATGAGCTTATGCATGGGAGAAAGCCCAACTTGAGTGGTCTTGAACCATTCGGGTCCCCTTGTTCGATTTTGAAGACAAATTCTAAATTTGGTGAAGTAGCCGATGAAGGAATCTTAGTCGGTTATGTTGTTGGGACTCCCAACAGACGTGTCTTCAATACATCGACCAGCAAGGTTGAGGTGGTGTGTAACACCGATATCACAAGTTACCAACCGCCAAAACCAAGCAACGGACCTGCGGAGTTTTTCGACTATGTTAAACTTTTTAAGTCTTTTAACATACCGTATTTGGATATTGCTGAAGAAGAAGAGAGAGTTGCTACGAAGATGATCCTTGATGAGGAAGAAAACCTATTACAAATACAGCTGATCGATAAATGTCAACCCTCCTCATCAAATGCTATCGATACCCCTGCTGCCTCGACTGAAGAAGAATTTTTCAATCCATTTCACTCTCAGCATGAAACAACCATTGACGAGCTCTCTTCTAACTTGGAAGACAATTTGCATGTCGGTTCTGTTCCGACCACGAGAATTCATAAAGATCACCCTTTGGAGAATGTGATTGGTGATGTGTCCTCCGGTGTACAAACAAGACGTAGCTTGAATGAGCACACCTGTGTTTACACAAGCATCAAGGAGACAGGGATAATCAACGAATGCTTGTACACCTGCTTTATCAGCCAGATTGAACCGAAGAATTATCAAATGGCTCTCAAGGACAGCTCGTGGGTCGAAGCTATGCAAGAAGAGTTGGCTCAATTCAAGAAAATGGAAGTTTGGACTTTGGTTGAAAAACCGAAGCATGTGCATGCGATAGGCACAAAATGGGTGTTTAAGTGCAAGAGAGATGAGAAAGGGATTATCATAAGAAACAAGGCGAGGCTAGTCGTTAAAGGTTTTAATCAACAAGAGGGGATTGATTATAATGAAGTGTTCGCTCCTGTCGCAAGGTTGGAAGCCATTAGATTGTTTTTGGCGTTCGCTGCTTATAAGAAGATGAAGGTATTTCAGTTGGATGTGAAGAGTGCGTTTCTGAATGGGAAAGTTGATGAGGTAGTGTATGTTGAGCAACCTCCGGGTTTTCCTGACCCAGACTTTCCTGATCACGTGTACAAGTTAAGCAAGGCATTGTATGGACTACATCAGGCACCTCGTGCCTGGTATTCAACTTTATCAGATTACTTGCTTGAAAATGGGTTTGAAAGAGGGAAGATTGATAGCACGTTGTTCGTTAAGAGAGAAGGAAGCGACTTCCTGCTGGTGCAAGTCTACGTGGATGACATTATCTTTGCTGCATCTAAAGTCTCCATGTGTCAGGAGTTTGAGGCCGTCATGAAGAAAAGGTTTGAAATGAGTGCTATGGGTGAACTAACTTTCTTTTTAGGATTGCAGGTTGATCAGAAGAAGGATGGGATGTTCATTCATCAGACCAAGTATGTCCATGATGTGCTCAAACGCTTCAAGATGGAGGACAGCACTCCATTCGACACTCCAATCTGCGTCAACCATAAATTGGGTGCTGATTCTGACAATGACGCAGATGTGGACCCAACTCAGTATCGGGCTATTATAGGTTCTTTAATGTACTTAACTGCTTCTAGGCCTGATATAATGTTTGCTGTTTGTCTTTGTGCTCGTTTTCAGGCAAACCCATAGGAATCTCACATGAAGGGTGTGAAGAGGATCTTGCGGTATCTCAAGGGCAAACCGAAGCTGGGGTTGTGGTACCCGAGAGGAGGAGACTTGGAGCTAGTCGCTTACACAGATTCTGATTATGGAGGGTGCAATCAGAGTCGGAAGTCAACAACTGGAGGATGTCAGTTTCTTGGTGGCAGATTGGTGTCGTGGCAATGCAAGAAACAGACTTCGGTCGCAATTTCAACCTGTGAAGCAGAATACATGGCAGCATCCAACTGCTGCTCCCAGGTTCTTTGGATTCAACAACAGTTGCGCGACTATGGTCTGAATTTCTTACTTACACCTATTTGCATTGATAACACAGCTGCTATCTCAGTAACTAACAATCCCGTGAAGCACAGTAAAACTAAACATATTGACATACGTCATCATTTTATACGGGATTGTGCTGAGAAGAAACTGATTGTGCTTGAAAAGGTGGATACGCTTGATAATTTCGCTGATCTTTATACTAAAGCGTTTGACAAAACAAGATTTCAAAACCTTATCGAGCTGAATGGGATGATCAATCCCGAGTAACCATGCTTTTCATGTTATATTTACCTCAGTTAAAAAAAAAAAAAAAAGTCACTATCGCTTAAAATATGTCGGTTACCTCAGTTTGAAGGACTTGTCTTCAGTTATGTTTTGGTCCTCATTTTCTACTTGTAGATTTTGATGATAGTCATTAACCAGATGACTGACAGTGACCGGGGCGGTTTATGATGAGTTTTCATTCTTTCGCTTAAAATTAGTCGATCATATTAATTAGTTAGAAGGACACATACTAGTATGTGGTCGGTCCAGCTGATCCATTGGATCTTCGGGATAGCCGTTTACCTGAAGACTCTGTTTTGGTCGGGGCGATTAATGTTAAATTTTTTTTAAGGGAAATGAAATTATTTTTCAAGTCTACTACTTCGTAAGAAGTTCGTTAGCTATGTTTATCAGAAAATTGATCCAACCTTGGAAAATGATACATATATTGATTTTGTGTACTTAACTAGTGAAGTTATTAGGCTTAAAAGGCTTTAGGACAGTCATTGTATGTCATGGTAACTTTTTATGGTGCGTAAAAGTAGATGTGATACAAACTAAATCTACTTGATTTTACGTGGAAACTCCTTACGAGTTTTGCATGTCTTCATATATATCTTTCCGAATGATAGGCAGAAAAGCGATTACCCAGTCATACACGAGCCCGTAAGTGTTCTGATTCCCGTGATGATAGCGTTTCAAGAAACTGCAGTGATCCAGATTCGGGACTTGCAGGTGTTTACTACTCTGAAGTCTATATGAATGTTTGAAAAAAAAAAAAAAAAAAACTTATGAGTTATTGAAACATTCTAGAGTTCAAAATATCAAGACTTCTTAATCATGGAGTAAGAAAGAGATCGGGAAGCAGAAGAAGAGTAATTACAAACTTAATCAGACACTAAGGGTCGAAGTCAATTCGGGGTGACTTGGGGAAAGCCAAATACGCTTTGAGAATAGATAGGAGGCATCATAATCTCTGAGTTGCTGCCCACTTAATTTTTGAGCTTAATTGAACTTAACTCGTATCACAGAAACGATGAAAACCATCTTAAGTTATTTTCCTGCTTACAACCTGTCTCTATATGTCATAATACAGCTAAACACGGATCTATGTGACAGTCACGTAATTAGTATGATTCCTGTTCGGATCTTTTCTAAAACGTGGTAGTCCCTATCAAGACTGAAATTTGATCCCTTGTACTTTAATTTTTTAAAAAGTTTTTTCGTACTTAGGTAGTTTATGATTTTATAACTGGTTACTTGGACTTGATCGTGTTATTTAATTCTTAAAAGGGAAGTTTTAAAAGTTAATTGCAAAATGTTCAAATTATAAGGGTTGATTTTGTAAATATAGGCGATGTTGTTAAACAGGCGAACTTGTGAATAACTTCGCCTAGGCGAAGTTAACCGTAACTTCGCCTGTATAACTTCGCCCCTATATAAGGATTTTCAAAGGTCATCAGTTCATTATTTGAAATATCAGCGAACTTATCCTCGATTATCACAGCTAACTTATCTCCGTTTTTCATCCGATTATCTTTTTTTCGATTTCAATCAGTATTCAAGGTGTGTTTGGGTTCTATATCTTATACTCGATGTTCGATGTTGTTAATCCTAGGTTGTTTCGACACCCGGTTAACGACCTCGGACGTTCGAAACCTATACCCGATTTCAAAACTTGTTTTACGTGTTCATGAGCAAACTGATCGTCCGGATTACTTTACTATCATGTGTTTTAGTCTCCTTAATCGTCTAAATTGGCCGAAACACCAGATTTTCGATGTTTGAATCGATCTCACTGTCGCCGATTCAGATTCAGGCGAACTTAAGGTTTAGGCGAAGTTATCCGTAACTTCGCCTGATGCTCAACTTCGCCTGAGGCGATGTTGTGGTGAGGCGAAGTTGTCATTAACTTCGCCTGGACCTTTTAAATTTTTAAATTATTAGACGAACTTAAAGATGAAGCGAAGTTGTTTCCAACTTCGCCTCAACTTTAACTTCGCCTTTGATTAGACGTTCAAGACGGGAAAGGACAGGTGCAGGTATGGGAGCTGGAGAGACTTCAAGAGTTGTACGTTTCGCTCCATCCGCACTGTCAGGTATGTCGATTGTTCCTACTTCTATACAGGTTACAAGCGCCGCGGATGTTCCCGTGGTGGCTACATCAGCTGTCGGCATCCCATCCATCACACTACAGACGACGACTCCGGAGATTGTGACGTTACCACCTCCAACGCTTACTCCTTCAGAGGTGGTGGCACAATTTGTAGAGTCTACCGTCGTTGCAACTGCAGGGTTGTCGGTCATGATACCACCTGCGGTTACATCTACAACTGCTTCTGATGTCCCGGTTACATTCGAGATCCCTGCTGAGTATACTCAAGACACATCTAACATGAGGTTTGATTTCGACGCAACCCTCTCAGACTCGGAGAGAATAGCTGCACTTGAACGGGTCGTGGCAGAGCAATCGAGGATAAACTTTATCCAGACCCAGGCTATTCAGCGCCTTGTAGCAGAGAATCAACTACAGTCGTCCCTCCTGGTTGAACATGGGAGAATTATAGATGCTATGAAGGAGTTCTTGGCATCTCAGGGGGAGACAGGCTGTAGAGGCGACGAGTTAAGGACGAAGAAGAGAAATGACAGAGACGATGATCCCAATGCACCGAAAGGTGCAGGTGGTGAGTTGCCAAGAACTACTCAAGCTCTTGGGACTTCCACAGCTCAGGGGGAGTCTGCAGGTGCAGTTGGTGGTGATGAGGTGGTGATGGTTGATGATGATGATGATGTGATCGATGCGTTGAAAGAATTGGATGATGATATGCTAGAGGATGATGTGATGTTTGATGATGATGTGCTGCCAATTGAGGAGATTGAGAAGATTGGAGCACAGATTGTGATTGAAGATGAGATTGAAGAAGGTGAAATAATTGAAGAAAATGTTGAACACGAGATCCCAGATGTTGAGAAAGCCGATATGGGTACTGAGATGGAAAATGATGAGACTGAGTGGGAGGAGCAGCCTAGGTGGAAGGAAGGATGTGCTCATTGGTTTATTAAAACTAAGAAGCCTGCTGTTCCAACCATGTTCAAGAAGAGTTATAATATCAAAGGCTATGCTGAGTCGAAGAAAGGAATTATTTGTTGGCTGTATGATGAACAATTAAAGTTGTTTGTGGTGAAACGTTTTGATGGGATTCAGTATTTTAAAAGAATGTTGAGATCTCTCAATACATTGCCTGAATGTGAGGTGAAGGATTTGGCTAGATTGGGGCTGATCAATAGAAGCGACGACAACATGGCAAGGGTTATTGGGAAGATCGTGTGGAAAGAAAGCATAAAAGAGAAGAAGTTTGAGTTATTAAAGCCACAGAAGGGAAAGCTAGTGGAAGATAAAGAAAGGGGAATGAGAGCAGATGGCAAGCCATGGATGGTAATGAAGTACAAACCGATTCGATGCATTAAGGAGGTTCCAATGAAGATTATGCCTCAAGATGTGTTGAAGAATCTTAAATGGTGGTATGTTGATTGCCAGACTGCTGAAGCCGTGATGGAAGACGAAGACGAACAAGAAGTGCTGAGGGTGTATGATCCGATGCATCTTGTTAACTTATCGAAAGCTGATCAGCAAGTGTTGAATGAAAAGAAGATATTCTATATCCATTCTTGGAAAGACGAAGCGAGGAAGTATCAGCGAGTAGTCACGGTATGTGTTAGAGAAGGAGTGCATGCGTGAAGATTACAAGACAAGTGCTTAAAGATCAAGATATGAAGCTAGTGCCAAGGGGGAGTCTGTTGGTGCATAAATGTCAGTAGTTCATAGTCTAGTGTCTGTAATCGAGTCTGTAATGTTATTTATGTTTTTGTTTAAGCGAAGTTGTTAACAAGTTCGCCTAGGCGAACTTGTTGAACAAGCGAAGTTATGGACAACTTCGCCTGAACATATCAGGCGAAGTTGTCGTGTATTTATACTAGGTTACGGCTTAGTGTTAAGAAGTTAGTCGTTTTGGTTAATCGAGTTCATTGTAACATGAGGACGAGAGTCTGTATCAGTGATTCATATCACGTGATTTCAGTTATTAATATATAACGTGTTTCGGTTATTCGTGTGTGTTTGTTTGGTTTGCTTTCTACGCTCGTAACGATCTACGCAGGGATTCCGCACCTGAGTAGACCGAGATATCTCGTGTGATCCGTCTAGGGAACCTACAGGGTTAGGTCAGGGAATGTCAGAAAATTCCCTGACATTCTTTACCTCGTATTAACTTTCTAGCGCCACCGCCGGAGAGCCGCCGGAAAACCGCGGATTCGCCAGTTTTAACTCGTTTTTCACCGTTGTCGTCTCGTTCGATCCAGATATGAGCTAGGGTGACCCCTAGGGTGACCCCGGATCTCGTGACTTAAACGGTTTAACGGTGTTGGCTCATCGTTTCGTGATTATATCTAACGGGTTTAAGCTTATACAATATCATACTATCATTACCTTGGATCGGTGGTTGGTTTTGTCAGGTCCCCGATTTCATATGGATCTTACTTAAATCATGTCATAACTCACACAAATAAATGTGTCGACAAGAGAGTTAATGACGGGTTGCTATATTTAGAAAGATTACCGTTTGTTAAAAGCGTAATCGATAACAAACATACGGTTGCTAAATCAGTATTCAAAGGTAATCAACACAAACAAGATTAACTCAAAAGATTTCCATTCATATAATATCAATCATACAAAGTGGATAATCAATTTAGGGTTTCTTCAAGGACAGCCGTCACACACAATATTCTTTCTTAATTAATGTGTCTGTCTGCCTTGTTGTGTGTACCGTTGCTTGTGTTATGAGGTGTGCCCTAAATTATTCTATTTATAGCCCTGACACCTCCTTTACAGCTGTCATTCCGTCTAGAAACCCTATCCGATAATACATATTCAAATTACATATTCAGAAATAATCTAAGTGTAAAACAAGTCTTCCGGGTAGGCTTTGCATCAATCTTGTCTTTCCGAGTATGCTCTGCCATCCTTTATGACTTGGTAATATAGAAGTGTGCTCGGGATCAGTTTCCGGGTAGACTTTACTTGAAGAGTATTTTACCAAGTAAAATACTAACCGGGTAGACTTCAATCTTCTTGGCTTTATCAGACTTTGCCCGACAAACCCTTACGAGCAACCTTGTTCTTTAATGGTCCCTTCTACCCTTTGCTAGAGAAAAGCTTATTTAGCAAAGTGTGCTCGGTAGCACTGTTCCTTGTTTAAGTTGAACCTTGCCCGATGATACTTGAGATATATCATTAAATCATCAAGCCTACCTGGACCATACTTATTAATGAATACCTTGCTCGGTCTTCCAATTACTTGGCTTCATGAGCTTGGTTAGCCTAAAGCTTACTCGGAAGTGAACTTTACTTGGCTATGAAGAACAAACCTGCTTGATAAAGTGATCCTTGCCCAGACTTGAATATACTAGTGAACCATACCCGGTAGTGCACTAATTAGAAAACCCTGCTCGGATATTTACTAAAGAAGACTTAGAGAAGATAACCCTGCCCGATAGACAAAATATCGTGCCCGACCAAGTAAAACCTTACTCGGAGGTCTAAGGTGTGCCCGGATCCATACTTAGCGAATTCTGAGGAGGTTGAGAAGATTCCAATCTTCCATCTGATCAGTTTTGTGTCAAATCTTAACTAACAATCTCCCCCTTGATTGGAACACCTCAGCTGACCCAAAACATTTCTAAGGTTACTTACACTTAGTCAAAAATACACATCAAATTAAAAGTCAAATTACATAATCAATTAACATAAACAAATTACATAATCAAAAAGCTGTCATAAGACATTACAAAGTAAAAGCCTAGTCTAGGAATTTTGTCTTTTCCATACACTGTATGCGGCTTGCCTTCTGTTTGTTATCACTGATGCAGCTCTCATTCTGAAAATATCAAGGGCTCGGTAATGAGTGTGACCTTCTGGTATGACCCAGTCCCTAATATCCATAAAGTCTTCATCATGTAAGCAATTCAAGTCTTCATCCTTCTTGATAATCCCCAGTATTTTTCCATCAGAATTTCTCAGCAAGTAATGGTCATCTTTTTCTTTGTATTCAACTTCAGTAATGATGCCATTTCTTTGGACTGTGTAGTTGGGGCGTATCATTCTTCTCTCAAGACTTATGCATGTGTTCATGTTTGACAGTGGATGCTTGTCTCTGACATTCATCTTGTAGTTTGTTTCAGCTATGTCCATCCTTCTTAACTTTGCAGTTCTCTTTGATCTGTGAAGTTGGGCAGTCTTCCAGTTTCTCTTTTCTTTTAGGAATCTGAATCCTCTGTCTGCTTCATCTCTTAAGAATTTAGAAAGATTATTCATCTGTTTTCCAGCCACTCTGTTTCTGTTTCTAAAATCATACAAAGTGAGTGTTGTCATTCTTTCTAACTGTTCTTGAGTATAGTCATAGAAATCACTTCTCACAACTATATCTCTTAGCTGTCTACTTTCCATAATCACTCTTATGCATTCACACAGAATCATAGTAGATTTCTCTAGGAAGATCCACATATGACTGTGGTCTTGATGTTCTTTGTTGTGCAGATCTACTTGATTCTCCTCTTCCACCTTCACCTCTTCCACTTTGACCTCTTCCACCTTGTGGATATCTTCTTGAAATTGGTGGTCTGAAAGGTATAAACTTCTTGGGTTTTTTAGGTCCCAAATTGAAGAATTTGATGTAGACTGCTTCTACCATTTCAGTTGGAAGATTGGCAAGCTCAACAACATTTGCTCCCGCATCTCTAAGTGCTAGCAACATTTTCTCCATTCCAGGAGTTCTTGACAAACCAGCAGGTACAAAACACCCATCTGCATAGTATCTAGGGTTCTCACCTTCCCCTAGTGCCTTCTCCCATTCAACTTTTTGGACATGGAAGAGATATTTCAAATCCTCCTTTTCCAAAGCATTGAAAGAGGCTTCATCCATTCCTCTTTGAGTAATCATTATATTCCTTAGAATGTTGATCATCTCTTCATTTTCCCAAGGTATACAAGGTTCATCTTCAGATTCAGGATCCACTTCTTGTGGAGTAGGTATTTCAACAACATGATCTTCCTTGGATATTTCCTTTTCACTTTGCATCTTCTGTTTCTCCCTCAGAGTCATTATCTTTCTTCTCTTTATTGGAGGTTCAACAGATGTTTCAACATGTTTGGTAGAGCTCTCAGTTTGGACCCTCTTCAATTTTTCTTTTCTTTTAAATTTATTGTACTGATCCAACACTGATTCTCTAGATAGGTTCTCAACCATCTCAGGCTTTAACCCTTTCTCAAGCAAGTATCCACACATACCTCCAAATTTCTTCTTCAAAGTTTCCAATTTCTCAATCTTCTCATTCTCTTTTACACACTTTTCAATCACTTTTTCACTATCACTGTTGTAAAGATCTTGGAGTTGGTCAACTGTGAAGTGAGACAGATCTTTCTCTGAATAATTATACCTTCTGAGATATTCTCTGTATTTCTGGCAGTCTCTGTTCTTTTGTTCCATTCTTTTCTTGAAACCATCCCTCTCCTTATCAAGTCTCTTTTGCAACTGATCATCATCAAGATCAGCCAAAGCTTCAAAACTTATTCCATGCTTTCTCATCTTTACAACCAAAGAATTTTTCCTTTTGGCTTCCCTCATACTCAACTCAATGTTTGCTCTCTGCTCATTGGTTAGTTCAACTTGTGGAGATTCAACATTGGTAGCTTTGACACCTTTTCTTTGATTATCATCAGGATTATCATCCTCATCAGACTCCTCAGACTCATCCTCCTCTTCAGTTAGATTATTCATAGCATCAATCTTGGGTTCATCAGAGGGTGGATGCTCTGGGTTTGATTCAGTTTGAGCAGGCACATCAGGGACACCTTGAACCTTTTCACCTGGTTGCAAGGTTTGCAGTGGAATTGCCCTGATTGGACTAGTGTCATTATCACCATCATCATCAGGAGTCTCAACATAGCATTTGTTCTTTTCATCCCATCTCCCCCTCTTTGTTTTCCTCTCATCATACCTTATCTGTTCATCCAACTTCCTCTTTCTTGTATACACTTGTTCAAATCTTTTAACTCTTTCCATCCTGATTCTGGTGATATTAGCCATCATTTCTTTAACAGATTCACTAGTTGGCCTTTTAGGTTCCCTTTCAGGTTCCTTTTGTGGCATTTCTTCAGATTCACAAGTCTTTTTAGATTCCTTTTCAGGTTGACTCTGTGGTTGAAACATACTAACCACCATAGCCAAGGAATTGTCAGCTTCCTCAGTTCTGTTCATCATAATCAGTGTTTCAATTGCTTCTTGATCAGCCACCTCTTCAAAAATTTCTTTAGCAAGATTGGCTTGATTGATCAAATTTTCTTGCTCTGCCATTTCTTCTGGAGTCAGTGTTTGAGTCAATATCTCCTTATCCCTTGTCTCCCATAAAATATTCTCTTGTTCTCTTAAGGCAGCAGCAGCAGCAATTTCATCATCTGTAAACAACACATCTTTCTCTGGATATGCCTTAATAGGCTCTTCTTCACAGACTTTTGCTTTACCTTTCTCAATTCTTCTTCTCTCATCCTCTTCATCTTCAGACTGTACAAAGGCATATATTTCTTTCTCAAGTGCTTCCAGTTCTGGATCATGCTCTACTCTCTTGGAACTTGCTTGTTGATCAGCTTCTAGTTCAGTGTGTATAAGTTCCTCAGTAGCAGCATTTTCATCAATCATTACTTCAGTCTCTACTTCTGTCTGTACATCAGTCAAGACATCAGTAGCTATGTCAGTTAAGAAAACAGTAGCTATATCAGTAGCAGTGAAAACATCAGTAGCTAAGTCAGTAGCAGCTACATTCTCCTTAACATCTGTCTTTTCAATCTCATCCCTTGTCCCTTCATTAATATCTTCACTCCATTCAACATGCATTATTTCATCATTAGAGTCATAATCTTGCTCCTCCACATCTGATTTGTCACATTCATACTCATCATCTTCAATTCTTCTCTCCTCACTATCTTCCTCACCATCATTATAAGTATTTAAGATCAGTTTCAAACTATCTACAGTCTCTACACCTGTTCCAGTTACAGTCTCAACATTCACACAAGAGTCAGTTGGCATTATTTCATTCTCCCCCTGTTTTGGGGCAGCTGAGGTCTTCTCAACCTCCTGCTCCAGGGTTTGAATTCTCATTTTAGCTCTTGTTAACTGATCTAATAACATGACATTTTCCATAGTGACCTCTTCATTTCTTCTCTTCAATTCAGCATTCTCTTTTAACAGGGTCAATAGGTCAATGTCAGTGGGTGGTGTTGTAGGTGGTGATGTAGAAAATGGTTCACACTCAGTTTGTTCATGGGTTGTGGTGTGAGTTTTGAAAATGGATTGTTGTGGTGATTGTGTATGATGTGGGCTTAGGATGAATGGATCTGAGTGTATAGGGCTGGATGTTGGTGGTGTTTGTGGTGTTAGTGATACATGTATTGATGTTTCAGGTTGGCTTATGGTTAGGGTTTGTGGTGGGGATTGAGTAGTTTGATGTGGTGGAGTTTGTGGTGGTGATGGTACAATGTGTTGGTCAATGTGTAATGGTGATTGTGGTGGTGTTGGAATAGGTTGTTCTTGATCTTCAAGTTGCCCCCCCTGATCAGGTGCATCAACATTCATAGCCACTCCATCTTCTCCTTCATCTCCATCAATATTATCATCTTCATCATCAGAACCATCATCATCACTATCAACATCATCTCCTCCTTCCTCCTCTGAGCTTAACTCAGGCACTGGCATCACATTCAAGTCATGGTTCAACAACCATGACAAGATCACAAATGGAACTTCAGAATTGAATCTATTTGCAACTCCTTAATTCTGTTGTATGTATCAGGGTTCTGTAGTAGGTGTAATTCCCATAGTGGGTAAATCTCTTAATTCTCTGTTAAATATTATCTGCAAGAACCTTGGATATTGTAAAAATATGTCTTTCTCTGCCTTCTTCAGGTTTGCTACCAGTCCATCAAATATCATCTTTGAAAAGTTGAAGGGTAGGTCATACATAATCCCAACAGTGGCATTTGCTAAGTCATGACTCATCAAAGTCCATGACCCTTGTCTTGGAGCAAACCCCTGTATCACATGATGAATGAGGAATCTATACATCATTGGAAACATCCCCTTTTGAAACTGTCCATCATGTACAGTTCCCTGATAACCCATTGTCTCTTCAAATATTCTCATCAGGTGTGCTGTATTGAAGTTTATATGATAATGGTTATCATCATTCAACTGTAGGCATCTTCTTATCATCCTCTCAGTTATATGTATTTCTTGTCTTTCCACAGTTGCCTCTATTCTCTTTCCATTGACATCTTCAACCAATTCAGCAGATCTCCAGAAATCCAGTGAATGATTTCTGTAGATGACAGGGCATTCAGTAAAAGCAAAACTGACATTTGATGGAGCCATCCATGTAATCATTGGTGCCACCGTCTCGTTGTCAGGTGTGACTTGCAATAGAGCACACATGTTATGCTTCTTTTCAAAAGAATACTTGGGTTGATCCTGTTCTGCCATATCTGAACATCACAATCAAACATATTCAAAGTGAAATTAGCATAAAAATTTAAAACTTTCCCCAATTTCAAGTTATAAAAATGAGAAGAGAGAAAAATCTTCAAGAACCTGTTCTTCGACAAGTTTATAACCTAAACACATAAACAAAATATTAGTAATCAAATACATAATCAAAGCCCATTATAGTCTAATCGTGGTAGGAAAACACATTATTAATGCTTACCGAGTCGAAATTAGAGGGCTGATTCAAGTTAGGGTTTGGATTAATAATGAATGTGATAGGTCGGTTTGGGTTTCTTTGCGAGAAAGCAGTTGCAGTGGAAAGAGAGAGAGAGAGGGAAATATAATGTTGAAAATTTTGCCTAACTCCCTCTTATATACCTTTTGAAAGTGGGTTTTAAATGCTTTTTGTCGTTTTGTGAGTTATTAGCTGTCAAACAGTAACATTATCCACTTGATATTTTAAAAACAATTTTAAAACATATAACTATTTATCATTTTAGACTTAGCAAACCTTACTCAGAAAAGTAATCCTTTGCAAAGTCTACTCGGTATATTTCTACATATACAAAGCTTACCCGAATAATATTAAACCTTTTTTGATAACATTTTCTTTAATTTTATAAGGTTTACCCGATCCCTTTTAATCACAAACCTTATTTGATTAAGCAATGTAATTTAAATTCAAGATACTATGAAGAAAGCTTACCCGAAATACCAGATTTCTTGAGAACTTAATCACAAGACAATTAATCAAGTATGAAATATCAAATAAACATTCTTGCTAGGAATCAATTAAGATGCCCATATAAATTTCTCAAATTTAAATTAAAATCTTAATCTAGCATAAACCCTATCAAAAATAAGAATCATTTTCAGTCAATCATAATAAAAGCATATTCAATCAAGCATACTTGAAAAACATAGTGTGCCCTAGCAACCTTCACAATGTCAGTATGCCCGAACAACCTTCTTATACAAAGTATACCTGAATAATCTTCCTAGAGTACAAAGTGTGCCCGGAAAGGACTTCTAGCAGATAGTGTACTCGGAAAATCAACTTTTGAAAATTACCAAGTATATTAGGGGAACAAAAGTGTACCCGAAATTTAAAGTGTGTTCGGAAAACAAAGTTTGCCCGAAAACACTTGTAATTTCAAAGAAAACATATTCACACACAAAGCTTACTTGGTGTACTCAAGGAGTTCACAAAGTTTGCTTGAAATAACAATCAGCATAAACAAGATGCAATTAAACACATAGTCATCTCAAGACTTCAAGATTGCTCGGGAAACTTGTACAATTGTGTACCTTACCCGAAAAGTGTAAACACTTCAAAGCATGCTCGAAAATCATAAACTTAGTCAAAAATGACAAAGCTTACCCGGAAAGGTTATGAATCATCAAACCTTACCCGAAAATGCATATACACACATATTCAATTGTTTTGTACCCGGAAAGGTTTGAGAATATCATACCTTACCAGAAAATACATATACATACATATTCAACTGTTTTGTACCCGGAAAGGTTTGAGAATATCATACCTTACCCGAAAATACATATACAAACAGTTTGTGCTTGGGAAGGTTTAATAACATCAAACCTTACCTGAACTTACATATTCAACCTATTTTAGGCAAAATGCAACACTTTTTGACTTAAACCACTTGTCAAATTTGTCAGAACAATTTTATCTTTAAAGATCATAGTTTAAGAACAAATGGTGCATTTAGAGATCAAATTTCAGTTACTTTTCTTTTCAAAACAATTTCCTTTTGTAAATTGAAAAGATCTCAGGAATGGGATCATATTGACTAAGTAGCTTTCTCAATACTTCATTCTCAGCATTATTATGACTACAAAGACAGGTCAACAACAGGTCTCTACTTAACATGATTTTCATCTCTTTGGTGATATGATTAAGTTTCAATTAAGTTACAGAAAATTTAATGGATAACACATATTGTGTTCTGATGCTCCTTATCTATACTCAAGGCTTATTTGGATTTCTCCAGATCACCCCAATTTGACTTTGACCCCCTGGTTTTGGTTAAAACTTTTAATGACAGAACATATTATAACAAATTTAAAAGATATTTCTTTTCTAATCTACAAACATATGTGAGGTTGAACGTCATGCCACGCAAGTCGGACTTACAGGCCTTTCATTCAGGATGTTTAAAGGACTTATATGATTGCCTCCACCCTTGTAGTTCTGTTATTAACCCTCATGTTTGTGTTTTCCAAAAAAAATAATTGTGAACATTAATTTGGGTAATCTTTTGAATTAAGGTAGTTCACAACTGTTCTTTGTCATTCCTTTCAAAGATGTTTCAATTTGGGTAACCAAAGACCAACAGGCTTGTGTATGACTGGATAATCACTTTTCTGCCTATCATTTGAAAAGATTTATCTAGGAATATGCATAGACAACAATGTAACTCCACATAAATCTTAGCATTTTCTTTATGTTTATTTCACCTTAGATTTTACATATCATGAGAAAGAAACCATACATGTCAATGACTGTACTAAGAGTCCTTTTAGCCTAATAAATCCATATGATTGGCTAAGTAGTCAATGTACTATCATTTCCCAATTATATTCAGTTTAATATTCAAACACCCCAATGTCTCTTAATTGTCAGGTAAATGGCTATTATGTTTGACCACTAGTGGTCAACAGGACCAAACATACATTTTGAATATATGCCCTTTCAAAGTCAGAGCTATTGACATAATTTTAAGTGAAAGAATAAAAAACAAGTTATAATTGCCCCAAATGCTTTTTCAGTTTTCTGGTTAATGGCTATCCTTTTAATCTTTGCAGATTGCATGACCAAACATACATAAGTGTATGTCCTTTCAACTGGGCAAATGACATAATTTTCAGCAATGATAACTACCTGAGATTTTTCATTGAAAAATCCTTCTTTTAAGCTTCTTTAAAGCTTGAACTAAATAATCTTATCATATCTCTGCACCATTAACAACATGCTCATGTTTTGATTCAAAATATAGTATTTATGCAAAATTCATTAGAAAATTCATTTTATCACTTAATTTTGACATAAAACACATTTTGACATAAACAGTTGCAGCACATAATCAAATTTTAATCAAACTTAATATTATCAGAACAGGTAGACGGTACTAACATTCAAAGTCTATCTTATCTTAATAACATTTAGAAGATCAGATAAAGATACATATTCAAGCAATTAAGCAGTGATGTCAGATAAGCATTTAACTGGTATTTCATAACATGACTACTCATCTTAACATCACAAATACACATTAACTGATAAACATGCAAACACTTGTCATTCTTTGCACACACAGTCAGTCAAAGCACATAACAGTCAGCATATTCAGTAATATATTCAGTATCATAATTAAACATATTCACACAACATTCAATTTGTAAAATCTCTAAATATAGTAATCAGTTAGCACATAGAGGTTTACAACCAAGCACACATCCTCAATCAGATTTCATCAGAGTTGGTCATTCCCAAGGCTTTCAAAAGAAAGTTGAACCTGATTCTATCAAGTGGTTTGGTGAAAAGGTCAGCCAAATTTTCACTTGTATCAACTCTTTGCATTTCAATCAAACCTTTTTCACTACAATCTCTAATGAAGTGATGTCTGATTTCTATGTGCTTAGTCTTAGAATGTTGAACTAGATTCTTAACAGTAAAATATGCAGCAGTATTGTCAATAAGAATAGGGGTGTTCAGAAAATTCAAACCATAGTCCAGCATCTGGTTCTGAATCCATAGAACTTGTGCACAGCAGGCAGATGCAGCAACATATTCTGCTTCTGCATTTGAGATTGAAACAGTTGTTTGCTTCTTGCATTGCCATGACACTAGCCTTTCTCCCAAGAATTGACATCCTCCTGATGTTGACTTTCTGTTCATGTTGCAGCCATCATAATCACTGTCTGTGTAGGCAATCATATCAAAAGATTGATTCTTTGGATACCAAATTCCCAAATCTGGTCTTCCCTTCAAATATCTGAATATTCTTTTAACAGCATTCATATGGGAGACTCTTGGACTTGACTGGAATCTTGCACACACACATACAGCAAACATGATATCTTGTCTTGTAGCAGTCAGATACATCAGAGATCCAATTATTGCTCTGTATTCATGTTCATCTACAGGCTCCCCCTTTTCATCTGCAATCATCTTTTCCTTGGTATCCAATGGAGTTGAGGCAGTTTTGTACTCATGACAGTTGAACTTGTTCAAGATATCCCGCACATATTTATTTTGATGAATGAAGATCCCTTCAGCCTTTTGTTGAACTTGTAATCCAAGAAAGAATTTCATTTCTCCCATTGAACTCATGCTGTATTTGGACTTCATTACCCCTTCAAACTCCATACACATTTGTTCATTTGTGGAACCAAAGATGATATCATCAACATACACTTGTAACAAAAGCAAGTCTGTTCCCTTTCTTTTGTAGAAGAGTGTCTTGTCAATAGCTCCTCTTTTGAAACCATTTTCAAGAAGATGATTTGACAGCTCATCATACCATGCTCTAGGAGCCTGATGCAATCCATAAAGGGCTTTGTTTAGCTTATACACCCTGTTTGGATACAAAGGATCCTCAAAACCTGGAGGTTGAGCTACATACACCTCTTCATCAATCTTTTCATTTAGGAATGCAGACTTAACATCAAGCTGGAACACCTTAATGTTCTTTGAGGTAGCATATGCAAGAAAGATCCTGATAGCTTCAAGTCTTGCTACAGGAGCAAAGACTTCCTCAAAGTCTATTCCTTCCTCTTGAAGACATCCCAGTGCCACAAGTCTAGCTTTATTCTTAATCACCAAGCCCCTCTCATCCCTTTTGTTTCTAAAAACCCATTTGGTTCCTATTGCATATCTGTCAAATGGCTTGTCAACAAGATCCCACACATGTAGATCTCTGAACTATGCCAATTCTTCCTGCATGGCTTCTACCCTACTATTGTCCTTCAGTGCTTGAGCAATATTCTTAGGCTCTATTTGGGATAGAAAACAGGAGTAAAGACAGATGTTTGCAATTTCTGAGTGACTTCTTGTAACTCTTTCATGCAAATCTCAAATGATGTTTTCAGAAGAATGATTCTTTTCCACATAAGGAGTTTGAACAATCATATCTGTAGACATAGTTGTGTAAAGATTTGACTCATTGAGTTCTGGTTCTTCAATGATCAAATCAGTCTCTGCATCATGAAATTCTGGTGCTTCATCATTATGTTGTCCTGAAGTAGATGCACCATTGTTTCCAATGTTCAAGCTTTCAAATAAATGCTGAAATCTTGCGGTAGATGCAGCTTCTTCTTCACTTGCTTGGTTGCTTAAGTCTTCCTCACTCTCAACTTGATCATTAAGTACATCTTGATTATCTTCTTGAGCTTGTTTAGCAATATCACTTGAGGAATTCTTCACAAAAGTATATTCCTTTTCTTTTTCGGCAACATTTTTCCACAATTCTTCTAAGTCCAGTTGTTTCTTCTTTTTCTCTTCAATTACACTAGTCTTGTAGAGTGAGTCATTAAAGACTTCCTCAAACAATCTAGAGATTTTGTTTGAAACTTGTTCAAATAATCTCTAGTGTTCAAAAGAAAACATTTGCATCCAAAGGGCTTGAAAAACTTGATATAAGGCTTATTGTGGAATATTTCATATGGAGTCTTGTTATGCCTTTTGTTTACAAGCACACTGTTCTGAACATAGAAAGCAATGTTTATTGCTTCAGCCCAAAAAGTAACAGGCAGGTTAGCATCTGCTAACATGGTTCTTGCAGCTTCAATCAAAATTCTATTTATTCTTTCTGCAACACCATTTTGTTCAGGAGTTCTAGGAGCTGAGAATTGTTGAAGTATTCCCTTTTCTGCACAAAATTCTTGCATAACTCCATTCTTGAACTCAGTACCATTGTCACTTCTCATCATTTTAACCTTCTTATTCAACTTGTTCTCAATCATTGTTACACAACCCTTAATCAACTCTGCAGTCTCATCTTTGGTACTTAGGAAATAAACCCAAGTGTATCTTGAATAGTCATCAATGATCACAAGACAGTATCTTTTCTTTCCTATACTTGGCACACTCACAGGACCAAAAAGATCCATGTGAAGTAATTCAAGTATTTGATCAATTGAGTTGATTAGCTTAGGCTTATGAGTAGATTTGTGTTGTTTTCCTTTTTAACATGAACTACAATGATCTTCCAATTTGAACTCTCTTGTAGGTAAGCCTATGACATGCTCACCTTTGACAAGTCTATTCATGTTCTTTAAGTTCACATGACACAGTTTCCTATGCCATAATTTTGATTCATTTTCAGTGGCTTTGGAAACAAAACATGCACCCCCTCTTGAAACAGCTTCTTTCATATTCAGTTCATACAAGTTGCCATTTCTTGGTGCCATCATCATAATCATTTCAGGTGGAATGATAAACTCAGGTTTTAAGATGAAACAGTGGGAATTATCAAAACTGACTTTGTATCCCTTATCACACATTTGTGATATACTCAGTAGATTATACTGAAGACCTTCAACATGAAATACATTATCAAATGAAACCTTTCCATTTGTTAAGATTCCTTTCCCCACAATCTTTCCACCATTTTCATCACTTGTTGGTACATAAATGTCAGTAGTTCATATGTCAAATGTCTGTAATCGAGTCTGTAATATTGTTTATGTATTTGTTTGTTTAAAGCGAAGTTGTTGACAAGTTCGCTTAAGCGAACTTGTTAACCAAGCGAAGTTGTTGACAAGTTCGCCTAGGCGAACTTGTTGAACAAGCAAAGTTATGGACAACTTCGCCTGAGGCAAAGTTGTCGTGTATTTATATAGGATACGGCTGATCGTTTTGTGGTTGGGTTTAGAGTTTTGGGTTAATTTACGTGTAATTCGTTGAGTCAAGTGACGTGAGGTCGAGAGTCTGTAAGTATCACGGTTTGAGTTATTAATATAACGTGAGTTTGTTCGTATCGTATTCGTGTGTTTGTGAGCTTGTATTCTACGTCAGTAACGATCTACACAGGGATTCCGCACATGTGTATATCAGGATATCTCGTTTGATCCATCCAGGGAACCTACAATTGGTATCAGAGCTTTTGCTCGATTGTGTGGTTCGGGATATTCACGCGGGTGTAGAATTCGTCCATTTCGGGTATTCACGGGACGAGTTTTTGGTGTTTTTGCTCATTCTAGCCTCCTACCAGTGTGTTTAAGCCTTTAAACCGTCAAAAACGTCGTTAAAATCCGGTTTTCAGATCTGCAGAAAGTTTAAGTTCGTCAGGCTAAGTTGCTGTTCATCAGGCGAAGTTGCCGTCAGGATACGTAGGGTTTCAGCGAAGATATAAGGAGAAGCGAAGTTATTTACAACTTCGCCTACCTCCTCAACTTCGCCTAACTCAGCGAAGTTCTCATCAAGTTCGCCTAGCTCAGCGAAGTTTTCTTCAAGTTCGCCTACTTTCTAAGTTCGCTTACCCTAAGCGAAGTTATTCTCAACTTCGCCCAGTCACGTGAATTTAAGAAAGATCCAGCGAAGTTAGTACTTAAGCGAAGTTATCCCTAACTTCGCCTACAGTACTGTTCAGAGGAAATTTTTTTTTAACTTCGCCTACTCAGAATTTTTCGGGTTTCTTAGTCTTCAAGAAGGATGTCGTCGATCAACATTTCGGAGCTTGTAAAGATGGAAGTTGAAGCGGGGTCAGCTACAAAGGCCCTAAGGTTGCTGAAGGGGACCGATTTTGTCGCGTGGAAAGATCGGTTCATACAATACGTTAAGTACCAGGATGCGAAAATGTGGGTATGCATCCAAGATGGATATATTCCACCAGTCATGGAGTATGAGGGTCGAGACCAAATCAAGAAATACAGTAAAATGGAAGCGGAGGAGAAAAAGATGTATGAAGCCGAAAGCAAGGCTCATGCTGCAATCACAATGGCTCTTCCACAGGAGATCCTCCATACGTTCAGAAAGTATACATCAGCTAGAGAGCTTTGGGAAGCTCTTGAGAACAGATTTGAGGGGAATATAGGTATTCGGGCTTCAAAGATAAAGTTGCTCAAAACTCAATTTTCAGTCTTTAAGTACTTAAAGAACGAATCTCTTGATGATATTATCACTCGATATTATCATCTAATGACTGAATTGAGTAACTACTCCATTTCCTACCGAGAAGAAGAGATTGTGGAAAAGCTTCTCGATGCCCTCCCACCAAAATGGGAGATGTATACTGTGCTGATGAGGGAAGACAAGGACTTCCCTACTTATGATCTTGAAACCACTGTCAACAAGCTCAGAACTTTTGAGCTTAATATGGTAAGAAAAGAAACATCTATGGATCAGGTTCAAGATCCAGGAATGTACGGTGCTAAAGTAAACTCCAATTCAAATTCAAAGACTGATTCTGCCGCCTACTACTCGAAGAGCGAGTCCGGTGCCAAGTCTTCACAGGAGGGGCATGTGTCAGTAAACTCAAATGGGGATGTTTGCTTTGTTGCGGGTGGATCAAGTGGTACTCAACAGACAGCAAGCAAGATTAGTGGATCTTCAAGTTCCTCAAGCAATAATTACTCTAAGATGCCAATGAGCGTCAAATCTGCTGAAGAGCAGTTTGGCCTCTATGCTTCGTTTATTGCTTCATATGAAAACTATATTCAAGGAAAGGTTGTTGATCCAGCGATGCTGGATGAAGACTATGACCAGATCGATGCTGATGATCTGGAGGAAATGGATTTACAATGGCAGATGGCCATGATAGTGAGGAGAGTGAAGAAGTTTATGAGAAAGACGGGGAGAAAGTTTGTTGGTGGCAGGCCAGGGTTCGACAAGTCTAAGGTGAGGTGCTATAACTGTCAACAAAACGGGCACTTTGCCAAAGAGTGCAGAAACGAGCGAGTTGAACGTGGTCATGGCCGGTCTGCACAGCACACTGGGAATAGTAAAGAAGTCAATGCCATGATGTCCAGAGAAGCAGGTGAATACAACTGGAACCTGCATTCGAATGAAACTAGTGAGCAGGCAAATATGGCTAAGGTTGAGAATGAAGAACGTGAGAAGATTACCGGAGAAGAGAAAGCTACTGGTAAGGAAAAAGCTTTCATGACAGATAACAAGGATCAACTCTCCTAGGTAAGTTCTAAATCTATTTGTACTAAATGTGAGAATTTGTCAGAGCAGCTTACTACCATAACTGATCAGTATGTTCGTTTAGATGCTGAATTTAAAACTCTTAAAGAAGATCATCACTTTACGAAAGCAAGAGAAAACAGTTACAAAGTTAAAATAAAAGCGTGTGAAAAAGATGTTAAAAGCTTAAAAACAAAACTTGCTGAAAAAATTGAAGTAATTGATCTAAGTTATGAGGTTTTAGAAGAAAAGACTAAACTGATTGCTGAACGAGAAAAGCAGATTGCTGACCACCAGGTGAAAGTGGTGGAACTGAACCGAAAACTTGAACAGTTCAGAAATTCCTCAGCTATTCTTGATCACCATGTTAGTGATCAAGGTACCTCTACAAAGAGGGGAGGAATTGGTTATCACGAGGTTCCACCACCTTATAACCACAATTACACTTTTAACCCTAGTGTTCAGAAATCTGTTGATTTTGAAGTTCCTCAGACAGTTCCAATCAAAGTTACGAGTAAAGAACCAAGTGTTAGTAGTGGCGAAACGAGTTCGCCTGTTACAAGTGTGAAAATTTCTGTTACGAGTCCAATCTCATCAGATTCGGATAAGATGTCCGAATCGGGTAAGACAAAAGAGAAGGTAGTGTTACCCACTGGTGGAGAAAAAGATAAAACTTATAAAAAGAGTACTCCACTCAACCTGTACGTCCCACCTTATGTGAGACGAACGGCCGGTAACACAGCCTCAACATCCAAAACAACCTTTGAAAAGAAAATGGAGCATAGGTGTTGTTTTAGATGTAATAAGTTAGGACATCTTGTTGCAGATTGCCCTCTGACGCCGAAATTCAGAGGTGTGAGGCCTATTAAAACTGAGCATAAGTCTAATGGTAATTTTAATACTGTTAAAAATGAAAACCCTTCAAAGTTCCGAAATGTAACTAATTCAGATTTTCATAGAAACAAACCTCAGTTTAACAATGCTAATAACCAAACCGCAAGATATAATACTTTCAATACACATAGGTTTGGAAGGCCTCACACTCAATTTCCAAGGAGATTTCCTAATAGGACTGACAGGAATTATACATATGCTAACTTTGGAAAGCAGAAGTACGGGATATATAGATCCAAGACCAATTGGTCTTGGGTCCCTAGATTCTAATCATTTGCTTTATTGTGCAGGAACAGTTGAACAGGGCTGCCAACAGTCTTTGGATTGTAGATAGCGGCTGTTCCCGGCACATGACGGGTAACAAATACTTGTTGCACGACTTAAAACCTGTTCAAGGAGCGAGAGTTAGTTTTGCAGGTGAAAGTGGAGGAAGAATTACTGGAAGAGGAACGGTGTCCAATGGGAAAATGACTCTTGAGAATGTGAACTTTGTAGAAGAGTTGAAGCACAATCTGCTGAGTGTGTCGCAGATTTGTGATAAGGAGTACACTGTTCATTTCACGAAGAATGAGGCGATCGTGTTGAAGCCTGGTTTTCAGATACCAGACGAGTGGATAGTGATGAAAGCTCCACGTGATACAAATACTTATGTGATGGATATGAGGTCTACTGAAATGGCCACGGGAGAATCATGTTTAATGACGAAAGCAAGCGAATCGGAATCCGAATTGTGGCACAGGAGGATGGGGTACATTCATCTTCGGAAGATGAACCACATTGTCAGGAATGGACTTGTGATGGGAGTTCCCTTAAAAAGTTTTAACTTTGAAGACAAATGTATAGCATGCAAGAAGGGAAAGCAACACAAGAAATCCCATCTCACCAAGAAGGTCAACTCTATTGCCAGTACTCTAGAACTGCTTCACATGGATCTCTTCGGTCCCGTGAATGTAAAAAGTCTAGGAGGTACTTCTTACTGCTTGGTGATCACTGATGACTACTCGCGATATTCGTGGGTATATTTTCTGAAATCGAAAGATGAGACGGCTCAAATGGTGAAGAATTTGATTACCAAAGTTGAGAACGTCATGAGTAAAACAGTTAAGTTCATCAGAAGTGACAATGGGACGGAGTTCAAGAATTTTGAAATGTAGATCTTCTGTCTTCAGAAAGGAATTGAACATCAATACAGCGCTCCGTATACTCCGCAACAGAATGGAGTGGCTGAAAGGAAGAACCGAACTTTAATTGAAGGAGCCAGAACTATGCTGGCAGATTCGAAGCTTCCTGTGATGTTCTGGGCTGAAGCGGTTGCTACAGCCTGCTATGTTCTGAATAGAGTGTTAACTGTTAAGAGACTTGGTAAAACATGTTACGAGCTTATGCATGGAAGGAAGCCCAACTTGAGTGGTCTTGAACCATTCGGGTCCCCTTGTTCGATCTTGAAGACAAACTCTAAATTTGGCAAAGTAGCCGATGAAGGAATCTTAGTCGGTTATGTTGTTGGTACTCCCAACAGACGTGTCTTCAATCCTTCGACCTGCAAGGTGGAGGTGGTGTGTAACACCGACATCACAAGTTACTAACCGCCAAAACCTAGCAATGGACCTGCTGAGCTTTTCGACTATGTTAAGCTTTTTAAGTCGTTTAACATACCGGATTTGGAAATTTCTGAAGAAGAAAAAAGAGCTGCGACGAAGATGATACTTGATGAGGAAGAAAATCTATTGCAAAGACAGCTGATTGATAAATGTCAACCTTCCTCATCAAACACTATCGGTACCCCTGCTGCCTCTGCTGAAGAAGAATTTATCAATCCTTTTCACTCTCAGCATGAAACAACCATTGATGAGATCTCTTCTAATTTGGAAGATAATTTGCATGTCGGTTCTGTTCCGACCACGAGAATTCATAAAGATCACCCTTTGGATAATGTGATTGGTGATGTGTCCTCAGGTGTACAAACGAGAAGTAGCTTGAATGAACACACCTGTGTTTATACAAGCATTAAGGAGACAGGAATAATCAATGAATGCATGTATACCTGCTTTATAAGCCAGATTGAACCGAAGAATTATCAAATGGCTTTAAAGGACAGCTCGTGGGTCGAAGCCATGCAAGAAGAGTTGGCTCAATTCGAGAAGATGGAAGTTTGGACTTTGGTTGAAAAACCAAAGAATGTGCATGCGATAGGCACAAAATGGGTGTTTAAGTGCAAGAGAGGTGATAAGGGGATTATTATAAGAAACAAGGCGAGGCTAGTCGTTAAAGGTTTTAATCAACAAGAGGGGATTGATTATAACGAAGTGTTCGCTCCTGTCGCCAGGTTGGAAGCCATAAGATTGTTTTTAGCGTTTGCTGCTTATGAAAAGATGAAGGTGTTTCAGCTAGATGTGAAGAGTGCGTTTTTGAATGGGAAAGTTGATGAGGTTGTGTATGTTGAGCAACCTCCGGGTTTTCCTGACCCAGACTATCCAGATCACCTGTACAGGTTTAGCAAGGCGTTGTATGGATTACATCAGGCACCTCGTGCCTGGTATGCAACTTTATTGGATTACTTGCTCGAGAATGGTTTTGAAAGAGGGAAAATTGATAGCACGTTGTTCTTCAAAAGAGATGGAAGCGACTTCCTGCTGGTTCAAGTATACGTGGATGACATTATATTTGCTGCATCAAAAGTCTCCATGTGTCAGGAGTTTGAAGCCGTCATGAAGAAAAGGTTTGAAATGAGTGCTATGGGTGAACTAACTTTCTTTCTAGGATTGCAGGTTGATCAGAAGAAGGACGGGATGTTCATTCATCAGACGAAGTATGTTCATGATGTGCTCAAGCGCTTCAAGATGGAGGACAGTTCTCCATATGATACTCCAATCTGCGTCAATCACAAATTGGGTGCTGAAGTAGACGGTGATGCAGATGTGGACCCAACTCAATATCGGGCAATAATAGGTTCTTTAATGTACTTAACTGCATCTAGGCCTGATATAATGTTTGATGTTTGTCTTTGTGCACGTTTTCAGGCAAATCCAAAAGAATCTCATTTGAAAGGTGCAAAGAGGATACTGCGGTATCTCAAGGGCAAGCCGAAGCTGGGGTTGTGGTACCCGAGAGGAGGAGACTTGGAGCTGGTCGCTTACACAGATTCTGATTATGGAGGGTGCAATCAGAGTCGGAAGTCAACAACTGGAGGATGTCAGTTTCTTGGTGGCAGATTGGTGTCGTGGCAATGCAAGAAGCAGACTTCAGTCGCAATTTCAACCTGTGAGGCAGAATACATGGCAGCATCCAACTGCTGCTCTCAGGTTCTTTGGATTCAACAACAGTTGCGCGACTATGGTCTGAATTTCTTACTTACTCCTATTTGCATTGATAACACAGCTGCTATCTCAGTAACTAACAATCCCGTGAAACATAGTAAAACTAAACACATTGACATACGTCATCATTTCATACGGGATTGTGCTGAGAAGAAACTGATAATGCTTGAAAAGGTGGATACGCTTGATAATTTCGCTGATTTATATACTAAAGCGTTTGACAAATCCAGATTTCAAAACCTTATTGAATTGAATGGGATGATCAATCCCGAGTAACCATGCTTTTCTTGTGATATTTATAAAAAAAAAAAAAAAAACGTCACTAATTGCTTAAAAATATGTCGGTTACATCAGTTTGAAGGACTTGTCTTCGGATATGTGTTGGTCCTCATTTTCTACTTGTAGATTTTGAGGATAGCCATTAACCAGATTACTGATAGTGACCGGGGCGGTTTATGATGAGTTTGTCATTCTTTCGTTTAAAATTAGTCGATCATACTTAGTTAGAAGGACACATACTAGTATGTAGTCGGTCCAGCTGATCCATTGGATCTTCGGGATAGCTGTTTACCTGAAGACTTTGTTTTGGTCGGGGCGATTAATGTTAAAATTTTGAAAGAAATTGGGAAATGAAATTATTTTTCAAGTCTGTTACTTCGTAAGAAGTTAGTTAGCTATGTTTCACAGAAAATTGATCCAACCTTGGAAAATGATTGATATACTAACTTTGTGTGCTTAACTAGTGAAGTTATTAGGCTTAAAAGACTTTAGGACAGTCATTGTATGTCATGGTAACTTTTTATGGTGCGTAAAAGTAGACGTGATACAAACTAAATCTACTTGATTTTACGTGGAAACTCCTTAAGAGTTTTGCATGTCTTCATATATATCTTTCCGAAAGATAGGCAGAAAAGCGATTACCCAGTCATACACGAGCCCATGTGTGTTCTGATTCCCGTGAAGATAGCGTTTCAAGAAACTGTAGTGATCCAGATTCGGGACTTGCAGTTGGTTTACTTCTCTGAAGTCTATGAATTAAAAAAAAAAAATTTTGAGTTATTGAAATATTCTATAGCTGAAGGTGTCAAGACTTCTCAATCTTAGAGTAAGAAGAAGAACGGGAAACAGATGAAGAGTACTTACAACTTAATCAGACACTATGGGTCGAGATCAATTCGGGGTGACTTGGGGAAAGCCAAATACGCTTTGAGAATAGATAGGAGGCATCAAAATCTCTGAGTTGTTGCCCACTTAAATTTTGAGACTTAATCGAAACTAACTCGTATCACAGAAACGATGAAAACCACTTTAAGTTATACCTGCTTACAACCTGTCTATATATGTCATAATACAGCTAAACACGGATCTATGTGACAGTCACGTAGTGAATATGATTCCTGTTCGGATCTTTTCTAAAACGTAGCAGTCCCTATCGAGACTGAAATTTGATCCCTTATACTTTAAATTTTTTAAGTTTTTGTACTTAGATAGTTTTATGATTTTTTAACTGGTTACTTAGACTTGATCATGTCATTTATTTCTTAAAGGGAAGTTTTTAAAGAGTTAATTGAAAAATGTTCAAATTATAAGGTTTGATTTTGTAAATATATAGGCGATGTTGTTGAACAGGCGAAGTTGTGGATAACTTCGCCTAGGCGAAGTTATCCGTAACTTCGCCTGTATAACTTCGCCCCTATATAAGGAATACTTAGAGTCAAACTGTTCATTATTCAGCGAACATATAACCACCGATTTTTACAGCGAACTTAGTGATTTTCCAGCGAACTTGTTGTTTATTTCGATTCCGTGTTATTTTTCCCAGATTTCATTACGTTCAAGGTTCGAGATGTCGATTTATTATGTATTCTATGTTCATTCATGCTTATGAGGGGTCGTTTGGACCGATTTCGAAACCTCGGACCATCGGAATTTAAAAACCGTTTTCAAATCTTGTTTTTACGTGTGAAGAACTATTCTGATCGTCTAGATAACCTTAAAACCAAGTTATTCGGAGTCCTTAATCTTCAAAATTATCATAAAATCTCGGATTTTGAATTTTGAACTATCGAACTGTCGCCGATTCAGATTCAGGCGAAGTTAGGGTTTAGGCGAAGTTATCCGTAACTTCGCCTGAAGCTTAAGTTCGCTTGAGGCGAAGTTATCCGTAACTTCGCCTGAAGCTTAAGTTCGCCTGAAAGTTAAATTCGCCTGAGGCGATGTTGTGATGAGGCGAAGTTAACATTAACTTCGCCTAGATCATTTTTACTTAATATTAATTAGACGAACTTAAAGCTGAAGCGAAGTTGTTCCCAACTTCGCCTCAACTTAAACTTTGCCTATACAGAGTTTATCACAACTTCGCTCATGGTAACCAGCGAACTTGTGTTATCCATTAACGTTTATCTAACTTGTTTAGTTTGTTGCAGATATGGCTGCGATAGCTGGTGCTGGTGGTGCAGGAGGAGACGATGGTGATAACCAACGTCAATTTTTTCCGGGTCACAATATGTACATCACCCTTGACCCGGAGGCGAGCGGTGTGGACGATTACCGCGAGATCATAACTTTCCTCCTACGCTCGAGGATTTTTCATGCCATCACAAACACTCTGCCGATATCTCTACCAAATATCGAAGACTTTTGGCAGACGGTAGAATATGACTGTCGTGTTGAGCCCCCGGTCATGCGAGCGACTGTGAACAATCAACAAGTTCTGTTCAATTCTGAACAAATTCGGGTGGCGTTACGGTTTGGAGAAGAGACGAGGGACGACCCAACTGAGTTCGTGGCTCCGTTCCGTGATGGGCTACTCTGGTCCATTAGGTGATACCCAGAGGAGGAAGGGTTTCCTTCTAGATCAATGGCGCTTCCTCATGCACGTTATGATAGTTTGCATGTCTGGGAGGAAGGCGGGCACTGACGGTATGGGTGCGACCATGCAGTCTGCAATGACTGCACTGACTTACAATAAACGCTTCAGTTTCAGTCAGATGGTCTTTTACGAGATTGACAGGCAAAGAAGGGCGATGTCTCGGGAGCGGTTCATTATGTACCCACGGTTCATCCAGATGATATTGAACCATGTGGCTCCGAATCTACCTCAGAGACGACCGATAAGATACGTGGAATCTGTGAGCAAACGTATCTTTGCTCAATGCCGCACTTCGAGTGCGAGGAGCAACCCTGAACGTCGTCCCAGGCATACTCCACTGTTTGGGTTTTTAATCAACCCAGAGTATGTTCCTGCTGGTGGGGACGAGTTCAGAGATCCTCAACCGCGACAAGCAAGAGCAACTCAAGCTCCACCTGCTGTGCCTGTTGTGTCGGCTGCAGAGGATATAGATCTTGACGCTGTCTTTGGAGGTCAAGGTTATTTTGATATGGATCAAGTTGAAGAGGTGCAGGTCTCTGCTGCACAAGGTACGGGTGTGAGTGTTACTAGAGCAGCAACGTCGATTGCTGACTCAGATTTGGATGAGATTATGAATGAGGGGAGACGGTTGATGGTGTCTCGAGAGAGAACGATTGGGAAGAGAAAGAGGACGGAGGATGATGAAGAGTCAGAAGAGAAAGAAGATATACATAAGCTGATAAGAAGATCAAGACGGGAAAGGACAGGTGCTGGCATGGGAGATGGAGAGACTTCAAGGATGGTACGTTTTGCTCCGGCTGCACTGTCTGGTATGTCTATTGTTCCTTCTTCTGTACAGGTCACAAGTACAAGCGCTGCGGATGTTCTCGTGGTGGCTACATCATCTGCTGGCATTCCATCCATCACTGCTATCCAGACGTCGACTCCGGATATTGTGTCTCTACCACCTCCAACGCTTACTCAGTCGGTGGTAGCTGCACGATTTGTAAAGTCAACGGTCACTACTGCAGGGTTATCAGGTATGGTACCACCTGCGGTTACGCCTGCTTCTGGTGTCTCGCCTACGCCTACTTCAGACTCAGAGAGAATAGCTTCACTAGAGCGGATCGTGGCAGAGCAATCTAAGACTATTCAAAGCCTAGTGGAAGCAAATCAACTACAGGCATCCCTCCTGGTTGAGCATGGAAAAGTTATAGATGCCTTGAAGGAGTTCTTGTCATCTCAGGGGGAGATGAGCTGTAAGGGCGACGAGCTCAGGACGAAAAGAAGAAATGACCGAGACGATGATCCCAATGCATCGAAAGATGCAGGTGGTGAGCTGCCAAGAACTTCTCAAGCTCTTGGTACTTCCACAGCTGAGGGGGAGTCTACCGACGCGGCTGGTGGTGATGATGTGGTGTTGGTGGAGGATGACGTGATTGATGCGTTGAAGGAACTTGACGATGATATGTTCAGCGATGATGTGTTGTTTGATGAAGATGTGCTGCCGAGTGATGTGATTGAGAAGATCGGTGAGCAGATTGAGATTGAGAGTGAGATTGAGGAAGGAGAGATAGTAGTAGAAGACGTTGAACACGAGATCTCTGATGTTGAGAAAGCCGACATGGATACTGAGATGGATGAGACTGAGTAGGAGAAGCAGCCTAGGTGGAAGGAAGGCTGTGCTCATTGGTTTATCAAGACCAAGAAGCCTGCTGTTCCAGCCATGTTCAAGAAGAGTTATAACATCAAAGGCTATGCTGAGTCGAAGAAGGGAATTATCTGTTGGATATATGATGAACAGATAAAGTTGTTTGTGGTGAAGCTTTATGATGGTATTCAATACTTCAAAAGAATGTTGAGATCTCTCAATACGTTGCCGGAATGTGAGGTGAAGGATTTGGCCAGGTTGGGCCTGATAAATAGAAGTGACGACAACATGGCAAGAGTGATTGAGAAGATCGTGTGGAAAGAAAGCATAAAAGAGAAGAAGTTTGAATTATTAAAGCCACAGAAGGGAAAGCTCGTGGAGGATACAGAAAGGGGAATGAGAGCATATGGCAAGCCATGGATGGTGATGAAGTACAAACCGATCCGATGCATCAAGGAGGTTCCAATGAAGACTATGCCTCAAGATGTGTTGAAGAATCTAAAATGGTGGTACGTTGATTGCCAGACTGCTGAAGCCGTGATGGAAGACGAAAATGAACAAGAAGTGCTGAGGGTGTATGATCCGATGCATCTTGTTAACTTATCGAAAGCTGATCTGCAAGTGTTGAATGAAATGAAGATATTCTATATTCCTGCTTGGAAGGATGAAGCAAGGAAATATCAACGAGTAGTCACGGTGTGTGTTAGAGAAGGAGTGCATGCTTGAAGATACAGGATTACGAGACAAGAGCTGAAAGATCAAGATATGAAGCTACTGCCAAGGGGGAGTCTGTTGGTACATAAATGTCAGTAGTTCATATGTCAAATGTCTGTAATCGAGTCTGTAATATTGTTTATGTATTTGTTTGTTTAAAGCGAAGTTGTTGACAAGTTCGCTTAGGCGAACTTGTTAACCAAGCGAAGTTGTTGACAAGTTCGCCTAGGCGAACTTGTTGAACAAGCGAAGTTATGGACAACTTCGCCTGAGGCGAAGTTGTCGTGTATTTATATAGGATACGGCTGATCGTTTTGTGGTTGGGTTTAGAGTTTTGGGTTAATTTACGTGTAATTCGTTGAGTCAAGTGACGTGAGGTCGAGAGTCTGTAAGTATCACGGTTTGAGTTATTAATATAACGTGAGTTTGTTCGTATCGTATTCGTGTGTTTGTGAGCTTGTATTCTACGTCCGTAACGATCTACACAGGGATTCCGCACCTGTGTATATCGGGATATCTCGTGTGATCCGTCCAGGGAACCTACATCACTCCCAAATGCTACACGTCCTTCATAATTTTCTTCATAATTAACAAGTGATCTTTTGTCACAAGTTATGTGCCTAGAACAACCACTATCCAAATATCATATGTCATTCAGAGGAGTGGATTGTTCCTAAGATGAAGATGCAGTTTCTTTCTCAATTATGGCCATTAATGCCACATTTTCTCTCTTGATATCATCTGCAATGTCTTCTTCATGATTGCACCAATCAAAGTTACCTTCATGTTGTGTAGTCACTGCCACATTTCCTTGGTTTCTTGGTTGATTTTGGTTGGCTGGAACAGTGTTGTTTGGAACATTTTGAACTGCTTGAAGGTTCTGATTAATGTTCATTTAAAAACCTTGATTCTGAGGCAACCCTTGATTAAGATTATTCATTTGAGGCTGAAAGTTGTTGAAGTTGGGATTGTAATTGTTGTTGGGATTAAAGTTGTTGTTGAAGTTTTGGTTGTTGTTTCTTTCCTGATTCTGCTGGTATTGCTGCTGACCTCTTGGATATTGATTCTGGAATTGATTCATCTGATAATTCCTTGGCAAGTTGCATTCTCTTGCAAAATGTCCTGGCTGTTGGCAATTGTAGCAGATTGCCTTTAACTTGTCAAATCCAATCCTCTCATTAGGACCAGAAACCAGAGATCTACCAGTTCTATTATACAACCTCTTACTTCTCAAAGCTAACATGGCAGCTTGCCACTTCAAATCCATGTCTTCCAAATCATCTGCATCAATTTTCTCTAAATCATCTTGTACTACACTTGTGTGAATTAGATTCTTTGCAACAAATGCATTATATGAATCAGTAAACATAGACAACAATGCCTGTGTTTCATTGCTTTGACCATTTCCTCCACTAGGGTGAGGACCATTCCCACTTGCCATTGAGGCAGTATCAGTGTCATCAATCAGTTGCACATTGAACCTCTGCTGATTTCCTTGATTACTTGTGCTACCACCAATAAAAGACTTTGGAGTATCAACATTGTGCTCAACTGGTTCTTCAATAATGGGAATTTGTTGTTGATTCTTGGTAGTCAAACTTCCCATGGGTGTAATCAATGCACTTGAAACATTGAAGCAAGGTCTTTCTTCCTTAATCATTTCATTCTCTATCATCTCCAGTTCTACAGCCTGAAGGAAGCATACTACATCATCCAATTTCAAGTCATTGAAATTATGCTTCTGAAGGATGAACTTGCAAGCAGTATACCATTCCTTTGGCATTGAGTTGAGTAACTTTGTGTTTAAATCAAAGTCATTCATGACATAATCAGTTGTCCTCAACTCATTCACAATACCTAGAAAACGTTCTAGTATTGATTTCAACCTTTCTCCTTCCTTATACTTGAACCTTTCCAACTGTTGCTTCAATCTTTGCTTCTTTATGTTCTTCAGCTCAGTATTCCCTTCATACATCTCAAGGATAGCATCATACATTCGCTTGGCAATTGTTTGATATGCCACCTTGGTTAGAATCTCCCAAGACAATCCTAGCTTAATCATAGCTAAAGCCTTGTCATCCACCTTTCTCGTTCTTTCTCTTACAGCAACAGTTGCAGCTGTGTTTGCTCCTTCCTCAACATCAGCTTGTGGACCATTCTTGATGGAGTTCCACATATCAACATCATTGTAGCACACTGCTGCTCAAAACACATGTAACACTATTGAGTGACAATATTAACATCAATTGATTTAAACAACAAGTACACAAGTTTGGAAGTAAAAGAAATACAAAGAAATACACATTTGGCAATTTGTCCATTTATGTTGAATATCCTAAGTATTAATATCTTCGTCACAACGGCATCCCTTAAATAAGGTATATGTAGCATATATATAAAATAATGGTCAACTATATGAATAGTTGGTGAGCTTTTACAGTTTGATATAAGTACATAAAAAAATCCACAATTCCATGAAAAAGTGTAAATGAGGAAGTAATGTCCTCTCCAGTTGGTTACAACCAACGTACTCGGTCGTAGCGCAAGTAAGTGTCTTTTCCATTGGTAACAACCAACATACTCGGATAGGGGGTCCCTATTCCACTCATAACATCAAGGTCCAGAGTGCATGGGTAGGGGGGTGGGCGTATGATCATACTTATTGAGAAAACCATGAGCAAGTAGTCTTTGAGCAAGTAATCAAGTAAGCACACAAGTCCATGTAACGAATTGTAGTTTGTAAATAATGAATAACAAAATTGTAATGTTGATAGGATATATATGCTACCCCCAAAATATGTAAAAAGTGTTATAAAGGGGGTGTGAGAAAATCACCTTTGAGATTAAAGACAACTTGAAATAATAACTGAAAGCGAGTTAACAAACCATAGCGATCGAATCTCACGAAACTATAAATAATAACGAAGGTACAAAATCAAGGACTAACTACCGGGATTATAAAGTTAATTAACTTGGTTTTAGATATTTTGCACTATTTTAATATAGATTTTATTATTTTATGGCATTTGATATAATTATATTATTTTAAACTTTAACGGAATTTTAACGAGTTATTATTATTATTTAAAATTATTTAACTATTAATTTAACATGAGATTGAGGAATATAACATTCGTGAATATTTATTTTTGATGGAAATTTTAGCTTGAAAACAATTACGTTAGCGTGTTATGAAGTTAACGAAGTGTCATTTAATAATATAATATTAATTGGGTTTTCACGAAACTTTAATGAAAACAAAAGTCGGTTTCTTAGGTGAAAAGTGAAAAATATGATTTATAACTAATATTATTTAACTTGAAATAATTTTATTAAATTTATAAGGATTTTTAATATATTTATTGATTTATAAAAACAATAAAAGGAAAAGGTTTTAAAAATAAATACTAAAAACGGCTTGACCCGGGTTTGAACCCGGGCCCTTCCGCCCACACTAACATGAACCAACCAGTGGACCAACTTGTTTTATGTTAAGAGAATGGAAACACAAAATATATATAATACATAACAGTTCATCATCTTCCTTTATCAAAACCCTAGAATCAAACTTGCTAATCCGTTCATCGTTGGTTGAAATTGAGTTAGAGGTTTCGTTAATCGGCTAAAAACTATAACAATTTATATAAAGATTACCTTATATCGTTACAAATTGACGGAGAACCGTGGTTGGCCGGAGTCGGAATAAAACGAATGGATTATAGGTTATAGAGAGTGTAGTATTATAAGGTTTAGATGGTTGGGACGAGTTTAGTTGAGGTTAAGGATCCTATTTATACTATCAATTGGAGGGTTTGAGGTTAATTGATGGTTACTAACATTTTGATTATATTAGACGGTTTCAGATCACATTACGCTCGAATTAGATGTTATTACAGGTCATTAATCTATTATTATTATTTGTCGTTACGGTCTAACGATATTAGAAGCTTTAATTTAAGTTAAACATGCGTTTTTTTTGTGGGAATGGGAGCTCGTCGAAGTTTATTGGGTCGCTAGATTACGTTGTGCCGGAAATTTAAAACGGGTAGGATTTTAGGGTTTCAAAAGTAACGAATGTTACATGAAGAATGGAATCTATGGTATTGATAGTCTTGGGCTTGTGTTGCTTGCGTTTAAAGCACGAAATACATTTTTCAATGCAAGAAAAAGTTTTATCGGGCAATCTCCTCACATGCTCACATTTGACCAGTTTGTTTATGTTATTCAAGTTTACATGGCCAAGACGTCTGTGCCATAAAGATGAGACGTTCTTCGAGGCCTTAGATATTAAACATGAAGCGGTCCTACGTGAGTAGGAGTTTTTCATGTCTAATATAAAAGCATCATCATGCCTTGGAGTACGCATCAGGATCCATTCCTCAGGGACTTTGAAACCTGGTTTTATCATCAAACATTCATTTTTCATGAACAGTGTGGAGTACCGTCGATCACATAGTTATGAGACAATAAGCAGATTGTGATTCAATTGCTCCACCAAATTGACATCATCAAATGTCCAGATTCCATTTGATACTCTTCCCCGTTTTGTGATATTTCCTCCCACGTCACCGACAAATGAAATGTGTCCACCATCAAACGATTGAACGTCAAACAGTAAGGACTTATCTCCCATCATGTGTCGGGTGCAACTACTGTCTAGGTACCAAATATTGTTGACAGACCTTCATGACTGACCCTACACACATTAGCATCTAATTAGACATGGGTACCCGAGACTTAGATGTCTCGAGAAAGTCAACCACAAAATTACCAAATTATTTACATATCAGGAATTATGAAGTGTTGAGGTGTGTCAAAAACTGAAGAACAGTCCTTAGGAACCCATTCAGATGCATGTTTCCTTGTTTAGAATATTTTCTGGACCGTCTCCTTTTTTATTTTAAAACAAAATCCTCAGTTCTTTCAATATTGGGATTTCTTTTCAAATTTATTTTTGGTGGGTTCTTTGACTTTTTAGTCTTAGAGCCTCCTTTTGATCTTTTTATTTTGGTTATCCAAAAAGGTGGTTTTATGGTTTTCCTATTTTTGGATCTCATATCCATTTCACTGGAAGAACTATCAGATTGATCAGTTCTTGTCCATGGGCTTGGTGTATCTAAAGCAACTGATTAAACTGTTTGTTCATTTCCTTTTGTTGTCTATGCAGTTCTTGCAATGTCTTGCAAGGTGAGATGGGTCGCCACAAACAAAGCAACACTTTCTTCTTAAATCCCTATAGAACTCATCAGAACCATGATATACATGGTTTGGTGAAAAAGGTGATGTTTGGAAAGGATCATAGAGGTTATCATATTTGTAACCTCGATCATCAAAATTATTTGAGTAGAATTAATTAACATAATCTTGCTGATTACAACCATAGTAGTTGTTATCAAAGTGATTGTACAATTGTGGATGTTCATATTGATTGGTTTGTTGAAAAAAAGAGTTTTTGTGAGGTGGAACATATTTACTAGATATGCTAGCCTTTTCATTCTCAAAACTATTTCTCTTAATATAGTCTCCCTCAATTTTACAATCTCTTGATGAACAACTAGTTACGTTTGTCTCATCAATCACATTTTCTTGCACATTTCTTTTACTGAAAATTTCATCATATACAGTTTCACATTCACTTTCAGACACAGAAACATTATTTTTATTCAAATCATTTTGAGAAGTGCCAACATCAACACTCTCACATAGCACATGATCAATCAAAATGGTTTTCACTGTTTTATTATTACAGACAGGGTTAACAAATGATTTATTTTAGATTCACACTTGAATCAAAAACTGAATTTAAAATCTTTTTCTCTCAATAACCCATGTGCTTTACCACACAATCACTCCTTTCTACACAACCTGCTGAAGAAGACAAACTACCATTAGGACTAACTGATGGAAGAATGGGATCAACAGTCTTGGAGACAGGAGGAACAAATGTATTTGGTTTTAGCACATGATCAATACCATAGACCATTTCGTCCTCAGGTGGGGTATTGAACCCAAAGTGAGCTAGGCTAGTGTAATTCTCATTAAAATGAGGTGGAACAGCTGTGTTGTCATAGCCTATCCCTGTCTTTTGTTTCACCTCAATATGTTCCCCAATGATTCCATTAAGTTTGTCAGAGGCTAACTCAAAGTTTTTTTACGGCTATCTTTTTTTGTGCTAAGTCTAATTCTAGCTTCTCCATTTTAGCATGTAATTCTACAACACGTCTTTCATGATGCTCAGCTAGTTTGTCATATTGAAATAGTTTTTCATTCAGTTTAGCCATATCATTATTGTGAGTTTTAATCCTAGTGGCAAAAATCATTTCATCTTTCTTGTAATCATCATTCTGACATCTAAGAACAAGATTTTCTTCTATCAAGGCAGCATTATGAGTTATATAGTTCTAACTTTATCTATACAAGCTTGAGTGCAAATTTTGTGTACCTGGGGAATGTCTGAGATGGTTTGATATGCCTCAGTAGCAGAGCTTGACGAGGGTTGATATTCATTTACAAATGTCATCCCAGCGAAGGTTGGAGGATTGTTCAACTCAATGAATTGGTCTCCTTCCCAATCTGTCTTGTTTCCCTCAGCTGAAATAGTTTTCATGGTCTTCGAGGTGGACTTAGAGTTCCCTTTAGACGAGTTTCCTTTGTCGACCCTTGGAACTCTTGATTTGGAGGAGGAGCTCTAAACAGCCTTTTATCACCTCTTCTGCCACCTTCATTGTCAAACATCTCAGCGATCTCAATCTCATTTGCACACTTGGATGGATTTGTGCATTCCACGCGGAGTGCCTGGTCTCATTGCAGTTGTAGCATCGGAGCTTATCCTTATCAAAACCAATTCCATTCCCATCTGAATCTCTGAAGCTGTTCGTGCCATATTTCTTAATGAAGTTATAGGCCCTATGAACAGCCATGGCCAAATGACACTAGAAGCCTATCATTTTTAGATCCTTCTTGTTTATCTCAGGAATATCTCCTTGTTCAAATGAATGAGATAGAAGCTTTCCTGGAAATAACTCCTCGTGGCTTGCCATGAAGGCATGAAATAGTGCCACATGTGAATCATCAATTTGAGGAGCTGAGTAGGATAGGCTGCTTGTAGGTTTCTTCATTCCATGAGACCTCAACGCTTCTTAACAACTTTATCACCGTGTCTTGAAAGCAACTTGAACTTGATGGTGCTTGTGGAGCTACAGTAGTCTTGAAGGCAGAGTTCTGAGTTTGTTGAGTGGGAAACACATTAACCCCATTAACTGCATGAACTTTGGAGTGTGCATGGCTTAGAAAAGCTATGTTGAGTCCAGACCCGGTAGATATTCCAGCATGATTCAGAGAACTTATGTGATTACCCAATCTGAGTGTGTCATCCATCTCAATCGACTTGATGATGGGTGTCAATTTTGAAAGGAGGAGTTATTTGAAGGTTCGTTGTTCTCTTAATAGTGACCATGCTACTGTTCCAGGTATATGGTAAGGAGTTCAACAACTTGTCATGGATTTCACTTTGATCATAATCAATGCCTGCACCCCTTATCTTGGTAATCAAGGTTTCAAACCTATGAATGAGATATGTAATCGTTTCTCCTTGAACATGGTTAAACATATTAAACTCACCCTTCAACATGGCTTTTCTATTGTTTCTCATCTCAGTATTTCCCTTAAACTTGTTAAGGCATCCCATAAGCCTTTAGCAGTGGTGTGGCCTCTCAAAGTTCGATCAATTTCTAATGAAAGACACACACTAAGAACACCATATGCCTTTTGATCATCACTTAACATTTTGTTGTCTTCATCATCATAGGATATCACAGGCTTGGGAACTTGGCCATCAACAGTAGTAGTCATAGGAACATGTAGACCAATCTCAATGGGTCTAAGAATAGCATAATATGTGATTTTAATGTAGTTCTTAAAACGCCATTTGAATTCTTCAAAGTTGTTATCCCACTTAAGCAGTTTAGGAGGATTATTTGTTGTTCCAACCTCATTTTCAAAGATTTATAAAGCTCTTTATCTCTTCGTTTTCAGTAGCCATAGTTTATAACAGTCCTTAAGTTCAAGCAGATTCAACACGAATTCTGTAAAAAGTTACAAGTCCAAACTAATCGAATTGGCAGACTAATCTTATCGAATAGAAACTAATTGAATGGACAGAGTAATCTAATAGAATAGCCAGAGTAATCTAATCGAATAGAAAACTAATATAATCGAATAGCAATCTAATCTAATCGAATGGCCAACTAATTGTTGGACTTTGTCTGCCCAAGACACACATTAAATCGATGAATTTGAGTAAGACCTATCTTTGGCATTGTCGCCTTGGTCACATAAACAAAGATCGCATACATACACTTCAAAAGAATGGTCTTTTGGAAACAAATGAAGATGATTCATTTGATAAATGTGAATCTTGTTTACAAGGAAATATGACAAAAGAACCCTTTAGTGGAACTAACGAAAGGGCAAAAGACTTATTAGGTATCATGCATTCGAATATTTGTGGTCCTTTTAAGGCAATGAAAAGGAATGGTGAAAGATACTTCATTACCTTTATCGACGATTATATCCGTTATAGGTATGTGTACTTGTTAAGACACAAAGATGAAGCTTTTGAAATGTTCAAACTCTTCCAAAATGAAGTAGAAAATCAACTCAATAAAACAATCAAAATACTTTTTTTGAATAGTGGAGGTTAATACCTTAGTGATGCTTTTCATGATCATCTTAGGAGTTGTGGGATCATCTCACAACTCACTCCACCCGGAACACCACAACATAATAGTGTGTCCGAAAGGAGGAATCGAACTCTATTGGATATGATTCAATCTATGATGGCTAGAAGCACATTACCTCTATCATTTTAGGGTTTCGCATTTCTCTCCGCAGTCCGTATTCTAAATATGGCCCCAACCAAGAAAGTGGACAAGACACATTTTTGAAATATGGCATGGAAGAGCTCCATCATTATCATATTTTAATGTATGGGGTTGTGAGGCTTATTTTAAGAAAAACACCCAAAAAAAATTAGAAAGCCGATCCACTAAGTGTATCTTTGTAGGATATCCCAAAGACTATATGGGATATTATTTCTATGACCCAACCGAGCAAAAGGTGTTTATTGCTCGAAAGGCCGAGTTCTTGGAAACTAAGTTCCTTATGAAAGGAACTAGTAGAACGGTGGAACTCGAGGAGGATCGAGAACCACAAGATGATATACGTTTGGTTGATACTAGCAATCAACAAGAGCTTGTTGAGAATGATCAAATGGTTCATCGAGAGACACAAAACATTCGCAAATCTGGTAGAATTAGTAATCCACCCGAAAGATATGGATTTTTCATGGATGGATGTTGTTTTGATCAAAAATCAACTAAGGATTATCTAACAAAATCCGTAATTGTGAGGTATAGTGTTATGATAACAATAATGATTGTGTAAACGAAATAAGGATGAACACCGTGATTTGTTGCGAGGAAAAACCCCTTGATCTTGATTAGATCAAAGGAAAAAAACCCCGGGTGATAACAAATTGTCTATCACCACTTTATTAATATCAAAATCGGGTTACAATGGGTGGAGTTTATGATCAATGAATAGAATAAAGCTAAGTGTGTGTGGTTACAGAGAATTCTGAACTTGTGTATATGGATGTGAGCTAGTAAGTGAGTGTATGTGTACGTGACCTAGCATTGATCATAACCTCGGTATTAAATAAAGATAATTAACAACTAACTACTAAGCCCTATAAATGCGTCATTTTCCCACTATCTTCCATCATGACTTTTGACCACGTGTTTGACAAGTCTAGTAGCGAGATTTCAGGTGGAATAAGTCTTGGATCCGTTGCACTTATTAAACAATGACCTACACACAAGAAACAATTGTTAATAATATCAACTACTGAGGATCCATGATCCTGATACAGCTCCGGAACCCTTTAGAAGGATAACTGATCCAGATTCACCATCAAGAATAACATGTCCTCAGTACTCAATTATTTGTGGCTCAACAATTGCCTCCAATTTGGCGGTTGATGATAAATTCACAGCTGTCAAATTGCATTCAAATTTCAAAAAGTTGCAAAAAGATTAGGTGAAAAGACATAAATAGGGATTAAATAAAAAAAATAAGAAATCGGCTTAGGGATTAAAGATAAAACCGCTTCCCTTTATATTCTTCTCATTCCGGAACCTTCCCATCTCCAATTTTCTATATTTCAGGTAATCCTCTATCCCTTTCCTCCTTTTATATTGATTGTTTATCCATGTCTACCGATATTTGCTTTTCAAACTCGTCCGGAGATATGAAAAGTCAAGGGTTGCTGCAAAACCCTTCGTCGGAAATTTGCAAATTCTCAGACCCCGAGATTGACTAAATAGCATCCTCTTTCCTTTCCAATACCGTATTCAGAACCTACAATTCATCAACCCCAAGCGATATCTCCTCAAAGGTATGGGTCTGTTTTCCGGCCTGTCCCTTCCTACTTGGTTACTCGTACCCATTCCCGGAGTTTACCCAGAGGTTTTTCACCCTTACCAGCATTAGCTACATCCAGGCTTTGCCGATGATAAGACGAGCACTATTGACCCTTGAAGAAATCATAGCCGACCATGACCTTTAGTTTGGACTATTGTTGGTGCATATTTTGTAACAGATGATCTTTCGTGTTTGTTAGAATTGAGAGCAACGGTCAAAGGGGAGACTGTTGGTGCATTTTGTGACCGTCGCTATGCAATTCAGACCAGCGGAGACGCCATAGGTGAAGTTAGAACATCTCAGGGGGAGATGAGCTGTAAAGGCGACGAGCTCAGGACAAAGAAGAGGAATGACAGAGACGATGATCCCAATGCATCGAAAGGTGCAGGTGGTGAGTTTCCAAGAACTACTCAAGCTCTTGGGACTTCCACAGCTCAGGGGGAGTCTGCAAGCGCAGCTGGCGGTTCTGGTGGTGATGAGGTGGTGATGGTTGATGACGAGGAGATGGGAGATGATGTGATCGATGCCATGAAGGAATTAGATGATGATATGTTGGATGATGAGTTTATGTGTGAAGATGATGTTCTACCAATTGAGGAGATTGAAAAGATTGGTGCTGAAATAGTGATTGAAGATGATGTTGAAGAGGGTGAAATAGTTGAGGAAAATGTTGAACACGAGATCCTTGAAGTTGAAAAGTCAGATGTATGTCAAGACACAGCAGGTGATGATACAGAATGGGAGGAGCAGCCTAGATGGAAGGAAGGCTATGCTCATTGGTTTATCAAAACTAAGAAGCCTGCTGTTCCAACCATGTTCAAGAAAAGTTATAATATCAAAGGCTATGCTGAATCAAAGAAAGGAATTATTTGTTGGCTATATGATGAACAGTTATAAGTGTTCGTGGTGAAAAGATATGATGGGATCCAATACTTTAAGAGGACGTTGAGATCTCTCAATACATTGCCTGAATGTGAGGTGAAGGATTTGGCTAGATTGGGGTTGATTAATAGAAGTGACGACAACATGGCCAGAGTTATTGGGAAGATCGTGTGGAAAGAAAGTATTAAAGAAAAGAAGTTTGAGTTATTAAAGCCACAGAAGGGAAAGCTAGTGGAAGATAAAGAAAGGGGAATGAGAGCAGATGGCAAGCCTTGGATGGTAATGAAGTACAAACCGATTCGGTGTCTTAAAGATGTGCCGATGAATACAATGCCCAAGGATGTGTTGAAGAACCTTAAATGGTGGTATGTTGATTGCCAGACTGCTGAAGCCGTGATGGAAGACGAAGACGAACAAGAAGTGCTAAGAGTGTATGATCCGATGCATCTGGTTAATTTATCGAAAGCTGATCTGCAGGTGTTAAATGAAAAGAAGATATTTTATATTCCTGCTTGGAAAGACGAAGCGAGGAAATATCAGCGAGTAGTCACGGTATGTGTGAGAGAAGGAGTACATGCATGAAGACAAAGAGATTGAAGGTTACAAGACACGTGCTTGAAGATCAATACATGAAGCTACTGCCAAGGGGGAGTCTGTTGGTGCATAATGTCAGTAGTTCATAGTCTAGTGTCTGTAATCGAGTCTGTAATGTTAATTATGTTTTATATATGTCTTAAGCGAAGTTGTTAACAAGTTCGCCTAGGCGAACTTGTTAGTCAAGCGAAGTTATGGACAACTTCGCCTGAACATGCCAGGCGAAGTTGTCGTGTATAAATAGTCCTAGGTTACGGCTGTTTGGTTAAGAATCAGTTGTTCGTGTTAGTTTGTTCGAGTTGTTACGAGAGCTGTAACGTGTGTCTGTAATAGTGATATCGTATCACGTGTTTGAGTTATTATATAACGTGTGTTCGTTTCGTGTGATTCGTGTTCTATACTCGTAACGATCTACGCAGGGATTCCGCACCTGAGTAGATCGAGATATCTCGTGCGATCCATCCAGGGAACCTGCAATTGGTATCAGAGCTTTTGCTCGATTGTGTGGTTCAGGATATTCACGCGGGTGTAGAAATCGTCCCGTTTCGACTATTCGCGGGACGTGTTTTCTGTGTTTTTGAGTCAATCTTACCTCCTACCATCGTATTCAAGCCTTTGCACCGTCAAAAACCTCGTAAAATCCAGATTTCAGATCTGCAAAAACGTCCGTGTTCATCAGGCGAAGTTGCTGTCAGGATACGTAGGGTTTCGGCGAAGATATAAGGTTAAGCGAAGTTATCCACAACTTCGCCTACCTTCTCAAGTTCACCTAACTCAGCGAAGTTCTCTACAACTCCGCCTACCTCCTAAGTTCGCTTACCTTAAGCGAAGTTAATCATCTGCGAAATTCTTCAGCGAAGTTAATCAGCAGCGAAGTTAAGGCTTAAGCGAAGTTATCCGTAACTTCGCCTACAGTACTTTTCAGAAAATTTTTTGATTTTTTGATTTTTTTCGGGTTTCTTTGTTTTCGAGAAAGATGTCGTCAATTAACATCTCTGAGTTAGTAAAGATGGAAGTAGAAGCAGGGTCAGCTACTAAGGCCCCAAGGTTGCTGAAGGGAACCGATTTCGTTGCATGGAAGGATCGGTTCATACAATATGTCAAATACCAGGATGCGAAGATGTGGGTATGCATCCAGGATGGTTATATTCCACCAGTTATGGAGTATGAAGGTCGTGATCAAATCAAAAAGTATAGCAAAATGGAAGAAGAAGAAGAAGAGAAAAAGATGTATGAGGCCGAGAGCAAGGCTCATGCTGCTATTACTATGGCTCTTCCACAAGAGATCCTTCATACGTTTAGAAAGTATACGTCAGCAAGAGAGCTTTGGGAAGCTCTTGAGAACAGATTTGAAGGGAATGTAGGAATCCGTGCTTCAAAGATAAAATTGCTCAAAACCCAGTTCTCAGTCTTCAAGTATTTGAAGAATGAATCTTTAGATGATATTATCACTCGATATTACCATCTGATGACTGAATTGAGCAACTATTCAATTTCCTACCGAGAAGAAGAAATAGTTGAGAAGCTTCTAGATGCTCTCCCACTAAAATGGGAGATGTACACTGTGCTGATGAGGGAAGACAAAGACTTTCCCACATATGATCTAGAAACGGCAGTCAACAAGCTCAGAACCTTTGAGCTTAACATGGTCAGAAAAGAGACACCTATGGATCAGGTTCAAGATCCAGGTATGTATGGAGCTAAAGTCAACACTAGCTCAGGATCGAAGACTGAATCTGCTGCCTACTACTCGAAGGGAGAATCGGGCGCAAATTCATCACATGAGGGGCATGTGTCAGTCAACACAAATGGTGATGTTTGCTATGTAGCAGGTGGATCGAGTTGTTCTCAACCCCAGGTAAGCAAGAGTAGTTGCTCTCCAAGTATTCCCAGCAACAACTACTCCAAGATGCCTATGAGTGTCAAGTCTGCTGAAGAGCAGTTTGGTCTCTATGCTTCTTTTATTGCTTCCTATGAGAACTACATTCAGGGGAAGATTGTTGATCCAGCTATGTTGGATGAAGATTATGACCAGATTGATGCTGATGATCTGGAAGAAATGGATCTACAATGGCAAATGGCCATGATCGTGAGAAGAGTGAAGCGGTTTATGAGAAAGACCGGAAGGAAGTTTGTCGGTGGAAGGCCAGGGTTTGACAAGACGAAGGTAAGATGCTACAATTGTCAGCAAAACGGTCACTTTGCAAAGGAATGTAGGAATGAGCGTGTGGAACGAAGTCAGGGCAGGTCTACACAGCAAAGTGGGGGTTCTAAAGATTATAGTGCAATGATTTCCAGAGGAGATGGTGAATACAACTGGAACTTGCATTCTGAAGAAACTTTCGAACAGGCCAATTTGGCGAAGGTTGAAACTGAAGGAAATGAGAAGGTTACCGAAGAAGAAAAAGCTTTTATGACAGATGTTAAAGACCAGCTCTCCGAGGTATGTTCTAAACCTACTTGTTCTAAATGCGAAAACTTGTCTGAGCAATTAGCTACTATAACTGATTAGTATGTTAGTTTGGGTGCTGAGTTTAAAACTTTAAAAGAAGATCATCACTATACTAAAACAAGAGAAAATAGTTATAAAGTAAAGATAAAAGCTTGTGAAAAAGATATTAAAAGTCTAAAAGCAAAACTTGCTGAAAAAATTGAAGTGATTGATCTAAGCTATGAAGTTTTGGAAGAAAAAACCAAACTAATCGCTGATAGAGAAAAACAGATTGCTGATCACCAGGTGAAAGTGGTGGAATTGAATAGAAAACTTGAGCAGTTCAGAAATTCCTCTGCTATTCTTGATCACCTTGTTAGTGATCAAGGTTCCTCTGCTAAGAGAGGAGGAATCGGTTATCATGAGGTTCCACCACCTTATAATCACAATTACACTTTTAACCCTAGTGTTCAGAAATCTGTTGACTTTGAGGTTGCTCAGACAGTACCAGTTAAAGTAACTTGTAAAGAACCAAAAGTTAGTGGAAGCGAAACAAGTTCGCCTGTTTCAAGTGTTCAAATTTCTGATCCAAGTCCAGTCTCATCGGATTCGAATAAGTCATCCGAGTCTGGTAAGGCAAAAGAGGAGGTGGTATTACCCAATGGTGGAGAGAAAGATAAGACGAATAAAAAGAGTACTCCACTAAACCCGTACGTCCCACCATATGTGAGACGAACGGGCGGTAATAAAGCCTCGACATCTAAAACACCGGTTGATAAAAAAGTTGAGCATAGGTGTTGTTTTAGGTGTAATCAATTAGGACATCTTGTTGCAGATTGCCCTCTGAAGCAGCGATTCAGAGGTGTGAGGCCTACTAAAACTGAGAATAAGCCTAATAGTAATTATCATACTGCTAAAAATGAAAACCATTCAAAATTCAAAAATGTGACTAATTCAGGTTTTCATAGAAACAAATCTCAATTTTACACTGCCAATAACCAAACCACAAGCTATAATTCTTTCAATTCACAAAGGTTTGGAAGGCCTCACAATCAATCTACAAGGAGGTATCCTAATAGGACTTACAGGAATTATCCAGATACTAACTTTGGAAAGCCAAAGTTTGGGATGTATAGATCCAAGACCAATTGGTCTTGGGTCCCTAGATTCTAATCTTTTGCTTTATCGTGCAGGAACAGTTGAACAGGGCTGCCAATAATCTTTGGGTTGTGGATAGCGGCTGTTCCCGGCACATGACGGGTAACAAAAACTTGTTACACGATTTGAAACCTGTTCAAGGAGGGAAAGTGAGCTTTGCAGGTGAAAGTGGAGGAAAAATTACAGGAATGGGAACGGTGTCTAACGGGAAGATGACATTAGAAAAAGTAAACTTTGTCGAAGAATTGAAGCACAATCTGCTGAGTGTGTCGCAGATTTGTGATAAGGAGTACACCGTACACTTCACAAAGAATGAAGCAATTGTGTTACATCCTGGTTTTCAGATACCAGAGGAGTGGATTGTGATGAAGGCTCCACGTGAGAGGAATACATACATTATGTATATGAGGTCGACTGAAATGGCCACGGAAGAATCATGCCTTATGACAAAAGCAAGCGAATCAGAGTCCGAATTGTGGCATAGGAGAATGGGGCATATTCATCTTCGGAAGATGAACCACATTGTCAAGAATGGACTTGTGCTGGGCGTTCCCTTGAAAAGTTTCAATTTTGAAAACAAATGTCTACCGTGCAAGAAGGGAAAGCAGCACAAGAAATCCCATCTCACAAAGAAAGTCAATTCAATTGTAAGTACCCTAGAATTGCTTCACATGGATCTCTTCGGTCCCGTGAATGCAAAAAGTCTGGGAGGTACTTCTTATTGCTTGGTGATCACTGATGATTACTCACGATATTCGTGGGTATATTTCCTGAAATCAAAAGATGAAACGGCTCAGATGGTGAAGAATTTGATTACCAAAGTTGAGAACGTTATGGATAAAAGGGTTAAGTTCATCAGGAGTGACAATGGAACGGAGTTCAATAATTTTGAGATGGAGATCTTCTGCCTTCAGAAAGGGATCGAACACCAATACAGCGCTCCGTATACACCGCAACAGAATTGAGTGGCTGAAAGGAAGAATAGAACATTAATTGAATGAGCCAGAACTATGCTGGCTGATTCGAAGCTTCCTGTGGTGTTCTGGGCTGAAGCTGTTGCTACAGCCTGCTATATCCTCAATAGAGTCTTGACGGTTAAACGACTTAATAAAACGTGTTATGAGCTTATGCATGGGAGGAAGCCCAACTTGAGTGGTCTTGAACCATTCGGGTCCCCTTGTTCGATTTTAAAGACAAATTCTAAATTTGGTGAAGTAGCCGATGAAGGAATCTTAGTCGGTTATGTTGTTGGGACACCCAACAGACGTGTCTTTAATACATCGACCAGCAAGGTTGAGGTGGTGTGTAACACCGATATCACAAGTTACCAACCGCCAAAACCAAGCAACGGACCTGCTAAGTTTTTCGACTATGTTAAACTTTTTAAGTCTTTTAACATACCGTATTTGGATATTGCTAAAGAAGAGAGAGTTGCTACGAAGATGATCCTTGATGAGGAAGAAAATATATTGCAAAGACAGCTGATCGATAAATGTCAACCTTCCTCATCAAATGCTATCGATACCCCTGCTGCCTCGACTGAAGAAGAATTTTTCAATCCGTTTCACTCTCAGCAAGAAACAATCATTGACGAGCTCTCTTCTAACTTGGAAGACAATCTGCATGTCGGTTCTGTTCCGACCACGAGAATTCATAAAGATCACCCTTTGGAGAATGTGATTGGTGATGTGTCCTCCGGTGTACAAACAAGACGTAGCTTGAATGAGCACACCTGTGTTTACACAAGCATTAAGGAGACAGGCATAATCAACGAATGCTTGTACACCTGCTTTATCAGCCAGATTGAACCGAAGAATTATCAAATGGCTCTCAAGGACAGCTCGTGGGTCGAAGCCATGCAAGAAGAGTTGGCTCAGTTCAAGAAAATGGAAGTTTGGACTTTGGTTGAAAAACCAAAGAATGTGCATGCGATAGGCACAAAATGGGTGTTTAAGTGCAAGAGAGATGAGAAAGGGATTATTATAAGAAACAAGGCGAGGCTAGTCGTTAAAGGTTTTAATCAACAAGAGGGGATTGATTATAATGAAGTGTTCGCTCCTGTGGCAAGATTGGAAGCCATTAGACTGTTTTTGGCATTTGCTGCTTATAAGAAGATGAAGGTTTTTCAGTTGGACGTGAAGAGTGCGTTCCTAAATGGGAAAGTTGATGAGGTAGTGTATGTTGAGCAACCTCCGGGTTTTCCTGACCCAGACTTTCCTGACCACGTGTACAAGTTAAGCAAGGCGTTGTATGGACTACATCAGGCACCTCGTGCCTGGTACTCAACTTTATCAGATTACTTGCTTGAAAATGGGTTTGAAAGAGGAAAGATTGATAGCACACTGTTCTTCAAGAGAAAAGGAAGCGACTTCCTGCTGGTGCAAGTCTACGTGGATGACATTATTTTTGCTGCATCAAAAGTCTCCATGTGTCAAGATTTTGAGGCCGTCATGAAAAAGAGGTTTGAAATGAGTGCTATGGGTGAACTAACTTTCTTTTTAGGTTTGCAGGTTGATCAGAAGAAGGATGGGATGTTCATTCATCAGACCAAGTATGTCCATGATGTGCTCAAACGCTTCAAGATGGAGGACAGCACTCCATTCGACACTCCAATCTGCGTCAACCATAAATTGGGTGCTGATTCTGACAATGACGCAGATGTGGACCCAACTCAGTATCGGGCTATTATAGGTTCTTTAATGTACTTAAGTACTTCTTGAGGTGGGTAGCATTCCATGCTCTTGGTAACCTGTTGCCCTCCATAGTGAGCAAATGATATGCCCCATTTCCTGCCTCCGACTCGATCAAATTAGGTGTTAGGGCACGGAAATTTGACACTATGGATACGTTATCCTGGCATATGTTCTTCGATTAGTAATCCTTAGTCAGATCCTGTCAGGATCAAGGATCCTCAGTATTTATTATATACTAACGATTGTTTCTCATGTGTAGTCTTATATTTGATAGATATAATGGCTCCAGGACGTGTTCTACCTAATATTTCGCTACAAGGCACCTTCAGCACTTGGTCAATAGTGAAGACTAAGCTAGTGGGAGAAGTGCCAAGAAAATAGGACTTTTTGTTAGTTGTTATTTTCTATTTAAACATGAGATAATTGATTAGTTAGAACACACCGTGTAAACACACACACCTGAGCATTCTCTCTATCACAGCTTGTTCACTTAGCTATCATTGTAATACTGATCAATATCTCCACCCATTGTAACCTGATTTTTTCATTAATAAATTGGTGATCGACGAGTTGTCATCACCCGGGGTTTTTTCTTTTGATCTGAACAAGATCAAAGGGTTTTCCTTCGTACCAAATCACAGTGTTCATCTCTATTTCGTTCATATAATCATTGTTACCGTTTTAGCACTAAACCTCACATAACAGATTTGGATACATTATCCTTAGCAGATTTTTGTCCAAAACAATTTGGCGCCCACCGTGGGAAAATTG